>NC_091121.1:19573436-19625936 GCF_040183065.1 Periplaneta americana
AGTTATTTATCAATTCCATTTTTTCAAATTCAGATAATCATGACCCAAATTCTTAAAGATTCCCTGTTTATTATAAAATTTCATTTATTCCACTCGGAAGATCTTAATTAAGAATATGCCATTAGCTAATTTTAACGAAAAAATTAAGTAATGCTTTTTTATTTTAAGGTCATCTTCTTTTTTTATGATATGACATACCCGTTTGTTGATGGGAAGTAATTGGCTTGCTCTTTGGTGCAAGGGGCACTATCTCAAGATTGATCTTTTGGAACTTCAAGATATAGTCATTAATGTTTTAAGACATTCCTTGTTAATTGTAAATAACCATTAGTACAGTTCTGTATATGAAAAATAAATTATTCATGTCGAGGATAGCTGCCCCTAAAAGTAAATAAAAATGAAATAAAATAAAAATAAAATTAAAAATAGAATATTGTTGACTTAGGTGCTGTTACCGCTCGGTACCCCTTTTCCAAGGGCAGCTATCTTTTTGGATTCTTCTCTCTCTAACGGTGCTTTATTATTACATTATATTATTGCTCTTAATTTCCGGATCCTCGTGGTCATCCTTAATTAAGGCCAGACGATTTATTTTTCTTTACATCTCTCTCTCTCTCTCTCTGATTGCATTTAATGTTAGGTGCCGATAATTAGTTCGCAACAGGATATGACTTGATCCAATATAGGCCTTTACATTTTAAAGTAACGTAATAAAATTTGAATATACTATTCATTTCTTATTTTACTTATCTAACTTTGAGTGTATTTTATGTGAAGTAATCAGTACCTAAAAGCGTTTCTTTATCCTTTGTGACTAATTTACATAACACTGACATTAATTTTGATTATACTGTAACCTACTTTTCATTTCTTAATTAATTTTTAAGTTTGCTGTAATTTGTTACGTAATATAATAATATTCCTTCTACTCAAGTCGCATACCAATTTTAGTATATATTTTAGTCACATAATCCAGAATTTAATAAAATTATTTACATATGGCGTATTTTAATGAAATAATACAAAGCAATGATTTCAAAAAGGCATATGACTCGGTTAAGAGGGAAGTATTATATGATATTCTTATTGAATTTGGTATTCCCAAGAAACTAGTTCGATTAATTAAAATGTGTCTCAGTGAAACATACAGCAGAGTCCGTATAGGTCAGTTTCTATCTGATCCTTTTCCAATTCACTGCGGGCTAAAGCAGGGAGATGCACTATCACCTTTACTTTTTAACTTCGCTTTAGAATATGCCATTAGGAAAGTTCAGGATAACAGGCAGGGTTTGGAATTGAAGGGGCTATATCAGCTTCTTGTCTATGCAGATGACGTGAATATGTTAGGAGAAAATACACAAACGGTTAGGGAAAACACGGAAATTTTACTTGAAGCAAGTAAAGCGATCGGTTTGGAAGTAAATCCCGAAAAGACAAAGTATATGATTATGTCTCGTGACGGGAATATTGTACGAAATGGAAATATAAATATTGGAGATTTATCCTTCGAAGAGGTGGAAAAATTCAAATATCTTGGAGCAACAGTAACAAATATAAATGCCACTCGGGAGGAAATTAAACGCAGAATAAATATGGGAAATGCGTGTTATTATTCGGTTGAGAAGCTCTTATCATCCAGTCTGCTCTCCAAAAATCTGAAAGTTAGAATTTATAAAACAGTTATATTACCGGTTCTTCTATATGGCTGTGAAACTTGGACTCTCACTCTGAGAGAGGAACATAGGTTAAGGGTGTTTGAGAATAAGGTGCTTAGGAAAATATTTGGGGCTAAGCGGGATGAAGTTACAGGAGAATGGAGAAAGTTACATAACACAGAACTGCACGCATTGTATTGTTCACCTGACATAATTAGGAACTTGAAATCCAGACGTTTGAGATGGGCAGGGCATGTAGCACGTATGGGCGAATCCAGAAATGCATATAGAGTGTTAGTTGGGAGACCAGAGGGAAAAAGACCTTTAGGGAGGCCGAGACGTAGACGGGAGGATAATATTAAAATGGATTTGAGGGAGGTGGGGTATGATGATAGAGACTGGCTTAATCTTGCACAGGATAGGGACCGATGGCGGGCTTATGCGAGGGCGGCAATGAACCTTCGGGTTCCTTAAAAGCCATTTGTAAGTAAGTAATACAAAGCAATTTTGTGATATATATTGTGACAGCCACGTGAGAAGGAAGGGCTAAGTAGGCCGTGACGGGCAGGTTGCGCGCGCATCTGCTTCCTGGGGCATGTGCTGTGGGGTGAAAGGGGAAAGAGCGACTGCGGCAGAGAGAAGAGATATCCGGATGATTCGAGAATGGACACACGCTTGGAAATATCCAGAACTCGTACTTTCTCGGCTACGTCGCTGTGGGTATAAAAGAGAAGACTCAAGTGAAAGTCAGTCAGCAAGCCAGTGTTGTTACAGCCAGTGGACAGCAAGCAGCCAGTCTTGTGTGGCAGTGAAGCCAGCTTCGAGACCAGAGCGCGACTTGTATCCGTAACTGTGGAGTCTGAAGCCCGGAGTTCGAGTGCAGTGGACCGCAGTTGGGGGACCTGAGTTCGAAGTTCAGCGGATCGTCTCTGAAGGTCTGGGGTTCGAGATTCTGTGAACGCGAGTGACTGAGCTAGAAGAACTAGCCAAGACAAACGAGCTGTGAACTGAGAACTGACAGTTCTGTGTTCTAAATAGTGCTTTGTGAATATTAGTTAAGATTAACAGTTCATTGTTGTTCGTAATAGTCCAAGTAAATTGTCATTGTCGTCAGTGGAGTGCACTAACGAATACTGTGCTACTGTGTGGAGAGCAAATCCCATTGTTGACGGGAGTGAAATTAAATTGTAGAAAGTGAAGAGTTATTGTTGGAAGAATAAACTACATTGTTGTTCAGTATAAAAATTTACTATATATATATACACACACACACACACACACACACACACACACACACACACACACATACATACATTGAATTTAGACAGAAGTCCTGGAGTTCAAATTTGTGTGTAGATTGCAGAAATGTTTAAGTTTCTTAATGTGGTTCCTATTTTCGAAACATCAAAAAAATTCTGCTATAACCCATTTAAAAGCTGTTCCATATATCTTATAATATACTGGCACTTCTCATCTCTTACATCGAATCCAAACATAAACACCTTTAATGGAGCCTTTGAACTTGGATCTGTTCACTACTTTAAGCCATTGAATATTTTACCAAATACATTAAGTACACTCGTAAACATTGCGAAATCTTACTTTCACCAGCGCCGTTTTCAGAGTGAGGCCACACAAACTATACCTCCGTTGGTAGAAACCTTCCCAGGGCCATATAAGACCGTGTAGTGGAGTCCAATTACCAAAATTGAATGTCTTTAGGGGTAGTGTCGGCCCCACCCTATACACCTCGGTCAGTTTGAAGAACAGGTCCTCTTCTGGACGAGCTACAAGGAACTCGCAGTCAAATGGGATGTTGATTCCGGTGAAGATCTCCTCCAAGAGAAGTCCAGAGTCCAGGAATAGAAGCCAGATGCTTTTCGAAAACTCCGTGTCCCCTACAAACTGAATTTTATGTCACATAATTAATGCAATGAATGTTGTTCCAAAATTGGAGTTGCTATAAAAAATACATTTGTACAGACTTTCAAATATTACGTTCATGCAGAAGTTCGTAACGTTTTTGTTCGTCGTCACAACACTGCGTTGTTAGGAGACAGTTTATCGTTTGTCATTTTATTTTCATTTGTCATTTGTTTCGAGTACTGTGCTTTTTAAATACATCTTGCATTTTGCAGATTTGAATAATATTATGCTGTTTGTGGGCTAAGGAAAATGGAGTGACAGGAGGAAAAAAATAAATGCTTCCCGACATATTCTTCTGTTTTATTTTAATAAAGAAGAAAAGGCAGCGGAGGCGGCTCGAAATATTTGTGTCATGTATTGCGATATTGCATAAAACATTGCAAGAAAATGGTTCTGTCATTTCAATAAACAACACTCCGTACAAAAATTAGTGTCCATCTACAGAAGAAATGTTATGCCTCTAATGGGATAAATAAGATCTCGTGTTTTTTTTCTGTAGGTTATTTTACGACGCTTTATCAACATCTTAGGTTATTTAGCGTCTGAATGAGATGAAGGTGATAATGCCGGTGAAACGAGTCCGGGGTCCAACACCGAAAGTTATCCAGCATTTGCTCATATTAGGTTGAGGGAAAACCCCGGAAAAAACCTCAACCAGGTAACTTGCCCCGACCGGGAATCGAACCCGGGCCACCTGGTTTCGCGGCTAGACGCGCTAACCGTCAGGCTTGTAGTGGTGTACCCAAGAATCATGTCTGCTCGGATCAAGTTGCCAACCCGCTGTACATTTGCCTCCGTGACAATCCCCATTGGCCAGCCGACTCGATGTTTGATACTTTTCATCCCTTCAGAGAATTCTACATCCAATTTTATTCATAGCTTAAAGAGACAGGCAATGTTCACCATAGGCGGACAGGATTATTTTTATGAATATAATTTGCTGCTAGACCTTTTTCCTAGAAAAATCACACAACAAAGAGCTGCTTGATAATTATATACTTAATCAGAGGTGCCACCATCTTGCAACTGCTGCTTCTTTGTTTCACTTGTGCTGCTTGGTCACATATCCATCAATTTGAAACCTAGATATTACTTTCTTCTAGTGGTTACTGACTCCTCAGTGTACTTGTAGAGGATACTAATGCAGTGTAACATTTGCTTGGACCAATAATTCATATAAACATTTTAATGTGTATTGAAATAGTATGATTTATGCCTTACTTACTGAAAGGAAGAGCCGCAATTGTTTAGAGTCCATGGAATTAAGGACGAACAAAGGACGAGGTTTATTGCAAGCTAAAATCACTTCTGTTTTGTTCTGAAGTGAAAACAAAATTCCGCTTGCACAGAATTCGTTTGAAAGCTGTGCCATGTGTTCAGTAATGACTTCCAGCTGATGGAGGCCTGAAAATAAGGAAAAGCGATATTGTATCTTCACCATAAACCAGATAATTGAAAAAAAGAAGAGCATATAACCTAGAAACACACTTATTATTAATCGATTATGAGAAGGCTTTTGATAGAGTGAACAGATCAAAATTATGGAAATAACGGAAAAAGAGGATACCCGTAACATCTAATAAGAACAAAACGTAGCATGTATCTTAATACCAATATATGCATTGACAAAGGAAAAGGTCCAGGTAAATTAACAACATAAATTAATGGGGGTGTTAGGCGAGGGTGCCCACTATAACTCATTTTATTTAACATATATTTTACCTTTAAAGTATCGCAAAATAATTCTAAGGTCTTTATAATATCTCAAAACTTTTCCTTGGTTTTTCTATTTAGAGTATCGCAAAACTTTTGAATGGTTTTTATTTTTATAGTGTCTCACAGTATTTTCATAGTTTTATTTTCGTAGCGTTGCAAGACATTTCTATGATTTCATTGCTATAATCTCGTAACACATTCCCATTGTTTTACTTGTATTTCAAAACATTTTAGTGGATTTTATTTTTAGAGTGTAGAGAAACATATCCATTGTTTTAATAACAACACAAAATAATACTATTGTTTTTATTTTAATATTATCGCAAAACATTGCTCTGATCTAATTTTTATAGCATTACAAAATATTACCATGGTTTTATTTTTATAGTACCTCAAAATACTTCCAAGGTTTTTATTTTTATATTATCGCATAGTGTTCCAAGGGTTTAATTCCTATGCTTTTATTTTTGTACTATCACAAAACGTTTCCATGGTTTCTATTTTAATAGCATCGCAAAACGTTTCCATGGTTTTATATTTATAGTACTTCAAAATACTTCCAATGTTTTTATTTTTACATTATCGCAAATCATTCCCAAAGTTTAATTTTTATGCTTTTATTTTTGTACTATCACAAAACGTTTCCATGGTTTCTATTTTAATAGCATCGCAAAACGTTTCCTTGGTTTTATTTTTATAGTACCTCAAAATACTTCCAATGTTTTTATTTTTACATTATCGCAAATCATTCCCAAGGTTTAATTTTTATGCTTTTATTTTTGTAGTATCACAAAACGTTTCCATGGTTTCTATTTTAATAGCATCGCAAAACGTTTCCATGGTTTTATTTTTATAGTACCTCAAAATACTTCCAAGGTTTTTATTTTTATATTATCGCAAAGCGTTCCCAAGGTTTAATTTGTATGCTTTATTTTTGTAGTATAACAAAACGTTTCCATGGTTTCTGTTTTAATAGCATCGAAAAAGTTTCAATGGTTTTATTTTTATAGGACCTCAAAATACTTCTGAAGTTTTTATTTTTATATCATTGCAAAGCTTCCCAAAGTATAAATTATATGTTTTCATCCTTATAGTCTCGCAAAACATTTCTATCTCCTGAATTAACTAGTGATCATTTCTGGCAAATGTATCGAAAGTTTAAACGACGGAAAATGGATATTCTTGTGACGAATCTGGTACTGTGACGTATCGTCATTATGTGACGTTATCTTTGCGACAACAAACTGTGACAAACCACTGCGTTGACGAAATGTTTATGACGAAAAACCCTAGACCCTAGACTCATCACTCATAGGACAAGTAAGCCAGGATGTAATGAGGTAGGGTGACGCAAAGGAAAATTATATTGATTAATATTATGACTTTATGTTAATTACTCGTAGATTATGGTGTCCATGATTGACTTTTATTGATACACTACAATTTCCACAGTTTTCTAAACACTTACTCTTCGCAGTCTACGAAAAATAAAATTACTACAAATCATTAGCGACAAGACAAAAGTGAGAACATGAAATGGAAAATAGTGCAATAATGGATGGTGCTGATTTATTTAAATTCGACGGATTTTATTCACGGAAGGATTCACATTTGTAAGGACCGCACTTGTACAGGGACATCACTTTATTTTTACCAACATTTTTAACATTAACCTGGCTATACTCGGAAACACTGTTTCCCCCTTCCATTACAGGAGTTTGATGTTACTAGTGCAATATGTAAACAAATAATTTTACTAGCTATAGGAGGAGAGAAAAGTAGTGTATCCATTTATGTTGTAGGGAAATACGATATTACGATTTTCAGTTTGATCATCACTTTTACGGAATTTATCAAAATACAGTAGAGTAGTAACATTTTTTTTTTCAAAAACTCAACTTTTCAGGCGGCTATGTTCGTCATGTAATGTCTACTTTGTTTAGCATATTAATTATTGATGTTATCATACAATATAGAGAGTGCATTTAAATTGAGGGGGTCATAAGTAAAGGGCTGTAAGTGCACTTAAGTTACTTTTGAGAAAATGGGGTTTAAATATTTAAGCTTTCGTAAAATCGGTGAAATTTTTTAATTAAATTTTAATGTGTGATGCGATTAAAATATCCCTTTGCCACTAAAATTTTAGATACTTTTGCTTACACTGGATGCATTAACTCATGTTATTACAAATGTCACTAGCATTCCTTTGCTTCTAGCCACCTCAATTCTAAAAAAGCTAATCTGAATTTTTAAACAAGTTGCTGAAAATGGTTGCCGTTCATTACAATGCAGGCTTCAATTCAATACGCATATTATTAAAAACATTTTGAAGCATATTCTCTGAAATTGAATTTATCGTTTCTTGAATATAATTTTTTAGTACGATATTATTAATATAGGTTCTTTCTTCTATAGAAAACGCAATCATATTTCTGAAACACACTATACACTGCAGTGTTTACTTCACTGCTTGAAGACTTCGAATGCAACAGCGGCCGTAAGTTTGTGTGTCTGACGGGAGCAAGGACATTAGTGAAGGGGTGAGAGTGAAGTACATTCAGAAATGCAGGTACAATAAAAATGCAAGTAAAAACAAAATGATGTCTCTGTATTTCAATCAATGAAAACTTTGCACTTAACATTTTGTCAAAACTTAATAACATACGTATTATGTTAAAAACGAGTTCGCCTGTATTGAGAATATGTCAGAAGTACAAGAATTGTAACTCGTTTGCAGACTACATTACTTTCAACTCTGACCCACAGTGAATAAACGATAGGACGACTGACATTACTGAACTATGGTATTTTCTACATAAAAAACGATATCACCAGAGACAAGAAACTAACAACTGTTCACTACCCTACATATCAATTGATCGTTTCCTCTAGGTCATTACGAAACAGAATCCTTGTCTGAAAGTTATATTCTTCGAAAGTGTGCTAGAAAATAAATAGCTCCATTCAATGGGACTACTTAAATTTTCACCTGAATATAATGGCTCAATATTATACAGGGTGTTTAAAAAATACGGGGCATAATTTCTGGTATGTATTTCCCACATGTAGACAATCAAAATAGTCCATTACAACATGTGTCCGGAAATGCTTTATTTCCGAGTTATGGCCTTCACAACATTGAAATTCACCGGAACGTTTTTCTTTCCGCAGGTCGTTGCCGTCAAAGGAGACATTAAGAGGGCACTCTGACAGTTCATTCCGAGGCGAAGGTTACATTCAGTGTTGTGTAGGCGTTAGACTGTGCGACATGTATTCAAATCAAGAGCTGGCAGAGATACACTTCATGTACGGTAAGGCGGACGGCAATGCTGCGCTGGCTCGTCGTTTGTACCAGGAGAGGTACCCACAGCGACAATGTCCAGATCGGAAGACATTTGTACGTCTCCATTATCGTCTGTGCGAGTATGGAAAATTTAACTCTCCTGGTTTGGGAAGGGGACGACCAAATCTACAACTCCAGAAGTACAGGAGGAGATTCTGGAGGCTGTGAACATGACTCCTTCTATCAGCACACGAAGGGTAGCGTTGCAAGTCAATGTTCCTCATACGACTATCTAGAGACTGTTGAAAGAGTATCAATTGTATCCTTATCATATTTGAGGACATACGCAATACTCCTGGAGTTTGGGATCTTGTTCGCAGGTCAATGAGACATCGATGTGAGATCTGTATTCAAGCAGAAGGTGGACATTTTGAACATATTCTGTAATGACAACGACCTGCGGAAAGAAAAACGTTCCGGTGAATTTCAATGTTGTGAAGGCCATAACTCGGAAATGAAGCATTTCCGGACACATGTTGTAATGAACTATTTTTATTGTCTACATGTGGAAAATACATACCTGAAATTATGCCCCGTATTTTTGAAACACTCTGTATATTCTGAAATTTTTAAGTTCTTTCCTAAATTATTACTGTTGATAATTGTTAATTTATTTAAATTAAAACATTCTTTCCGGTTTTAATTTAAAGTAGAATTATCCTATTAAGTCCCGCGCCGTGGCGTCGTGGTCTAAGGCATCGTGCCTAGGAATGCGCGTTACGGAATGCGCGCTGGTTCGAGTCCTGATGGGAGAAGAAATTTTCTCATGAAATTTCGGTCAGTGTATGGGACCGGTGCCCACCCAGCATCGTGATGCACTTGGGGAGCTACGATAGATAGCGAAATCCGGTTGCGAAAGCCAGCTATAACGGCTGGAGGGATCACCGTGCTAACCATACGATACCTCCATTCTGGTTGGATGATCGTCCACCTCTGCTTAGGCATGTGGACATGAGGCCAGCAGCCGGCTGTTCGGTCTGGGCCCTTCATGGGCTGTAGCGCCACGGATTATTATTATTATCCTATTAAAATATGATCAACATAGTAGAAAATCATTATTTGGCTCAGCAAGGGGAATAATTAGCAAAAACTTACCCAGGACGGCTTTGGAAGAGAGATTAAATCTTCATTCCTTTTACAGAAATCTAGCCAGAAGTTTCTGGATTTATGCAATAGAAAATGCAATAATCCGAGTTGCATTTGGAGGAGGGAGTCTATAGAGTTCTATACTTATAAATTACTCTACTATTACAGATTTAGTCCTAAGACTTCATTATTAGAAACGTATGTCGTCGCTATCCATTCGGCTATTGCGTTTCTTGGCATAAAAACTGCAACAAGAGAGTGCCCAAAAAGACAGGATAAAATACATTACAAAAATTTTTTTTAGTACTGTGTAGAATGGCTAACCTCCATTCTGCACGTGTTACAACCTACTCTTCAAACCCCATAAATTGATATGAATTTCATTCTGTATGTAAAACTTCTTACTTTTTTTTTTAGTACCTTTCGAAAGTTAAACATTATGTAACATGTATAATCAGGTAGCCTAAGTGTGTACATTATACAGGATGTCTCAAAAATAGACGACAAATTAATTATTGTGTTTGAAGAGGTGGAGAAGTTCAAATATCTTCGAGCAACAGTAACAAATATAAATGAAACTCGGGAGGAAATTAAACACAGAATAAATATGGGAAATGCTTGTTATTATTCGGTTGAGAAGCTTTTATCATCCACTCTGTTGTCAAAAAATCTGAAACTTAGAATTGATAAAACAGTTATATTACCGGTTGTTCTGTATGGTTGTGAAACTTTGACTCCCACTTTGAGAGAGGAACATAGGTAAAGGGTGTTTGAGATTAAGGTGCTTAGGAAAATATTTGAGCTAAGAGGGATGAAGTTACAGAAGAATGGAGAAAGTTACACAACACAGAACTGCACGCATTGTATTCTTCACCTGACGTAATTAGGAACATTAAATCCAGACGTTTGAGATGGGCAGGGCATGTAGCAAGTATGGGCGAATCCAGAAATGCATATAGAGTGTTAGTTGGGAGGCCGGAGGGAAAAAGACCTTTAGGGAGGCCGAGACGTAGATGGGAGGATAATATTAAAATGGATTTGAGGGAGGTGGGATATGATGATAGAGACTGGATTAATCTTGCTCAGGATAGGGACCAATGGCGGGCTTATATGAAGGCGGCAATGAACCTGAGGGTTCCTTAAAAGTCAGTAAGTAAGTAAGGTAGTAGCAACAAAGTGAAGAAATAGTTATGCCATTTAAGCCCCCACAATCCTATTTCAGATATTTTAAAAGTTTTAATTCTCTGAATTTGATAAAACCCAGCCCAAATAATGACAGTTGGAAGACTTAAAGAAGCGAAAGGGTACATTTAATGTTACTTCCAGACAAGACATTCCCCATGCATAGTTTCTTATCGCTCAACGATTGCATAATTTTACCTAATAAGAGTGACTAGACAGTGTATGAAGAGCTATTCTCTGATTCCGCGACATGTTATAAGTTTAACAGTTCGATGCCAGATAGTAAACAGATGTCCAATACGTAAGATGTACACCAACACACTGCCTAATCACAAACGATGTTTACCTATTTGATATCTGAAGTAAATCGAGTTAGAAGCCTGAAACATTTTGTTTCTTGTGTTTTTTAATTAAATAACATGGTTGAATGTTATGTGTGTTGTGTTGAATATTGTTGGGTGGAATTTGTGTTTCGTGGTGTATGTTGTTGTCTGTCGTGTCTTTAGGGTTGCTAGTTTATTGTTGTGTATTTTTTTTCTGGCTTATTTCTGCTGTTACTCTGTTTGTGTGTGTGTTAAATTAACAGTTGATAGAAATAAATTGGAATAATAATTTAAAATAGATTCACGATAAATGTGTTGTATAAAATTTAAAAACTGCTTGTAACAACATTGTTTAACGGAAAACTGTGTAACGTCTTCAGAGATTTCAACCCACAGAAATTTAAACTACATTCTAGTGAATATTAGGATTAGTTATTTGCTTAGGTTATAACATAGCATACATTTCATGAAACTTGTTAAGACTGTATTTTAGTATTTAATTTCATCTCGTTGCATTTCATTCATTCATGTGTATAAGTTATAAAACTTTGTACATGCTTGCTGAATATATAGATGTGTAAAATTGTATTAATTTCATAATTGAAACGTAAGACTAATTCAATAGGAGACTTTATTAATCAATATCATATTATTAATATTAATATTATTATTATTATTAAGTTATTATTATTATTATTATTATTATTATTATTATTATTATTATTATTATTATTACTAGCCGTACCCGTGCGCTCCGCTGCACCCGTTAGAAATAGATATAAAGTAATTACATAATTAAAATAGGACATTTGATCCAGGGAACATTCGTGTTTGATAGAAGGATAAATCGTTTAGTATGTTACTTAATTTAAATTGTACTTAAAAAATTAAAGTGCGATCATTTTGATCCAGAGACAATGACAATTCCTTTAACATGTTTCTTAATTGTTATTACATGCAACCATAGTTTAAAGAAGATTGACATATCATTTAGTTTTAATGTGTATACGTCTTTATATTACTTGCTATAGGTTTCCATTGAATTATGGTAAAAACTTAATTTTAACCCTTGTTTTTTACGTCTTCAGTAAATGGCGCTTGGCCCACTATGGTTCTGAACCCTTCAAATAACTTAAATTGTGATATAGCATATATATTGTGATATGTAATTATATTTCTTTCCTTCGAAAATGTAAGAATTCAGGATCTCCTATGTACCATTGCCATGGAATTAATAAATGTGTTTTTTCTTCCTACTCAAAAATTTTATATTTTGCACATAGGAGTTATTGCAGGAACAACAACGCTATAATCTGAGGTGGCGGTGAAAATGTATTATATTGTTATTTTAAAAGTCTTGCATATAATTAGCTTTCGATATTACTTCATACAAACACAGGAACATTCTCTGTAAACTATGTTTAATAGCTTTCGATTTTGTTGTCCAAGGCCCCTTATGGATGAAGTCATTTGTTTCCATTTCATTACAGGCCAATAGGTGGCATCGTTATTTTAATTTTAAAACTCATTTATCTCATTAAATATCAGTCCTATCAAACTTTTACTAGAATAAAACTTATCGGAAATAATTCTTAAAGAAACGTTTGTTATGTAACATTTTTCATGAAAATCAATAATAAGGAAGATATTTCGATTTATTTAATTCAAGCCCCCTTATAACCCCCTTTTAAATAAATTATTTTGAATGCCATATCGTCGCCTGAATGCAAGAACTAGGTAACTTGATTTTTCATATTTTGTGACATCACCTATTTACTTATTTATTGCACTAAGGAATATGTCTCGTTTTCTTTTACCTATTTGTTATATTGGAAAATAGATGTTGCTGGTATCGTTCGATTTTTTATTTAATTGAATTAGGTTATTTTACGACGCTTTATCAACAGCTTTGGTTATTTAGCGTCTGAATGAGATGAAGGGGATAATGCCGGTGAAATGAGTCCGGGGTCCAACACCGTAAGTTACCCAGCATTTGCTCGTATTGGGTTGAGGGAAAACCCCGGAAAAAACCTCAACCAGGTAACTTGCCCCGACCGGGAATCGAACCCGGGCCACCTGGTTTCGCTGCTAGACGTGCTAACCGTTACTCCACAGGCGTGGACGGTATCGTTCGATCAGTTACCTAGATCCTGGATTACATTTTGTGCGATTTTTGTTATGCTATAAAAGAGATAACTCAGAACGCAAATTTCGAGTTACCTAGTTCGTGCATTCAGGCGACGATATAGCCTAAAATCTAGGTTGCAACGAACTTAATTTATATTCCAATTTTCATATAAATCGGTTCAGCCATTATCGCGTGAAAAGGTAACAAACATCCAGACAGACAGACATACAAACAAAAATAAAAAAAAAACGATTTTCGGTTTCAGGATAGTTAATTGTACATGTTAGGACCAATTATTTTTGGAAAAGCGAAAAGTACCAGAAAAATTTGGGTTACAGATTTATTATTAGTATAGATTATGTATTTATAACCCTAACATACCTATCTCAGGTAAAATAGGGTTCTCTGTAAAATTGGAGTGTAATAATAATTAAATAACATTCCAGAAAATATTGTCTTTCTATCTTTGAGACACCCGGTATATTGTAGCGATTATTTAACTCACCATTTCCTTGAGGATGTAAGAAGAACACGCAGCCGGGGCTGAAGTAGCGGTGAATTGCGGCAACTACTTTGACTGAGGGAAGACTAACACAGCAACAACACGTTAACAGCAAAACAAACGCAACACTTGCACAAGTTCGCATTGTTCACAAAGTCACTCACTAGCTCGATGAACGCAAGTCCAGGTTGTATCGACAACTCATGTTTATTCAACGTAATTCATAGTTTAAATATCAAGCCACATTTGTCTTCCTCTCACGAAAACACCAACATGTTCCCCTCAGTGTCCTCACTAGGAATTTCCATAGTTGCAAACATTACTTTTCGTATTGTTTTACATTTCATTCACAAGCTGCGGGACTTCTAATCTTATGGTGAGCATGGCGCAACATCAAGGCCTGAGATAACATGACACAATCACAGGAAAAGGACACAGGCCTGTCCCCATGGAAGGACAATAAATAGGTACTTTTTCTCTGACGGGTGTCCAACCTTCATCTCCTGGACTTACATTTGGATATGTTATCATTTGAAAGACAGTTTTTTTATCAAATTTCAAATTTTATTATTCAGAGTCTTAATGCTATGTAGCCTATATTCCCAGAATTTTAAATTGAAACTGAAACATGAAAAATTTCTTGTTCTTTTATATAGTTTTTAACTTTATGTACAATATGCTTCTATTTGTCACTATTGGCACACATAATAAATATTAAATTTCTAATGAATTCATGAAGTAATTATTCAAAATGTTATTTGATTTGGTATTCCTTATAGTTTTACTTTGATGCAGGAAACATATGATTTAAATCTTTCATATAGATTTTTAATAGCATCGCAACAATAATTAAACTTTACTCTCTCATCATACGTAAGTAATATGTATTATATTAAATATGAAAGTTCCATTAATTTTTTCCATTAAACTTTTTCAGAAGTCCTTTTGGTTTCCTTTTCCTCTGAACAAAATTAGTACTTAGTTTACAATTGTATCACATAATTCTGGCTTAAGTCCATAATGTAGGCCTATATAATTCATTAGAAACTCAGACATTATTCCCTTATTCAACAAGAAATATGTTTGCCGCACATACTTCTGATATCTTCTCCTGCCGTTACTTTTACTATATAAATTATACTATTATTGCATAGTTTTCTTCTGGTACCTTTACTGAGGCATTGCACACATTATATTCACATTTTCCTTCTTGAATTTTCTACTAGTTACACTTACTGTATACAAGAAGTAGCAGAATATAGAATGTTTGATTTCCGTTGACAGAGTTAAGGACATAAAATCTTCTCTTTGACTAAACCAGCTCTAACGAATACAGTGTGAGTTTGTCGCTGGTTCTCCTGGTATCTTCTCTTGCTGCACATACTATTTATAAGAAATTACTGTGGTATCTTCTCGAGATCTGATATTGTACAAATGACATCTGATTATTATGACACTTTCTTCTGGTTAGGCTACACTTGTACACAATCCTTATTATTACTATGAAATTCTCTTCTGCATCTACTTAAAGTTACAGATTCTGTACCAGAACGTTTGATTAACAAGAATAATATTTTGTGTGTCTACTAGAGGCTACACTTCATGTACACAACAACTATAAGTAGTCTACTATTAAATTCTCTTCTTCATATTTTTGAAGTTACAACACTATACACAGACACTTGGTTATTATGGCATTTTCTTCTGATATCTCCTCCAGATTAAACTTTCTGCACACAAGATGTGTGATTATTCTGTGCTTTTCTCTGGAATTATGATTATACGTAATGTTACACAATATCTTAAATGTTTTGGAGAATTCTTAAGGTATTTTCTTGCAATTGCACTTGCTGATCACTATCATAAATTCAATTTCGACTTAAATAAATACACATATTGCTAATATATATATTCTGTTTCTACAGTAGTTTGAAGATGTATTTTCTGGAAACACGCATATATAATCAGAAAATTCTTATAAATTTAACAATTATCTTCTCTATTTTCATCTACTGTGTTTCCGAAACAGTAATAATACTGGTTAGTACTGACAAATATTGTGGGGACTATATAGCATTGATGCAACGATGGCAAAGAAAACAGTAATGATGCGAGAAAACTTACCACAGCACCGTCTTTGTCACTTGAAAAGCCACATACAGTATTTTCTCGAATATCCCGCTTCCTCGAATAAGCCGCGCACCCCACTTTGTATTCACGACAAATTAAAGATAATTACACACAAGTAAAGTTCAGTTAACAATAAATTTTATCCTGGTACAGGATGCACTTCAGACCCATCCTATGCACATGCATGTCAGTTGTCTTGCTTAATCAGTTACATCAAACTTACAGGCTGTAGCACAATTTCGATGTTGCTCCGCATCTTTGATAATTTTGAGTTCTTCACTGCAAGTAAAGGATCGCAATCTCATATCTTTAGTGGTACTCATTTTCAGAACTGAAAATATAAGATGCACAAACTATACACTTATCACACTTTAACTTCATCCTAACACGTACTGCTAATCCAAATGCCAGTCTTAACAATTAAAATACTTTCGCGGAACGATAATGGCTTGTACTACCATCTTAGGAGTTGCGCGGTAGGTAAATCGGGCAATGTTGCCAACTTCTTTTCGAATTCGCCGTGCACTCGTATTTGTTACTTGTGTATTTCGGAAAAAAGTGCGCAGTATATTCGAGAAAATATGGTACATATGCTGGAACTAAGACCCGGAACTTCCGCATAATTTAATCCAAAAAAAAAAAAAAAGAAAAGAAAAGAAATGGAACTCATACGACATTAAAAAATTTATGTTCTATAAATTACTTCATTGAAAATAATTTCAATGTTAGAATTTTGCTTAACATCGAAATATTTGAAAACCCTAATGGTTGTAAAAATACATTGCAATGAAATTTCAACCAACTCTCTTATTTGCATCTCCTTAGAGGAGTATTCTTATATCTGTTGAGATCCAATTTGTAGTTTGTCAGCTGTTACATAGTCATTCTTGAAAGTGTATCTTAAGCTCTAAACTACACGGTCCTAATTATTCTCCATGCACGTATAGTGTGACGGTAAATAAAATGAGCATTGTCAGTGAGGGAAAGTTGCCCACTCTGATAAGAGAAAATAAAGTAGTTGTTATTGTCAATGAAGAATATTGTTTACATCTCTCGCAGCCGTCGTTCTCTCAGAAATCAATATGCATAATTATGGTTCTTGTAAAACTAAGCACGGAGTAAACACAGAATTTGTTATTCTGTATCAACAACGAATATTATGATGTCCCATTTCCAAGTTTTGGAGCTCAGTAATTGGTGTGAAAATCCTTTATTAACGTATCCTTTAAGTTTCATAGCTATTAATAGACACGGGGATCATTATATTGGAATAATGTGTTTGTTTATTACAGTCTGTCCTCTTTTCCTCTTGCGATGCCAAGTTCTTATACACGAACAATTGAACTTCGACACAAAGGAACAACAAGGAAGCAGTGCGTTTGAAACTTGTAATTTATTTGTGGCTTTCAGAGACTGTCAAATTAACATTAATAACTCAAAACAATAAGAAAGTTATCAGTATATAAAACTATAAATTATAAAATTACTTTAGAAAACTACCTCCTCAGGCATAGTTTAAGTATCTACTGGTCTGATAATCTCAGGTTGTGGGCGGAAGAACGTTCGAATCTATTTTGGGCTGATTTCCTTATTTAGTCTTCCTAGGCTTTCCCAACTGTGAGGTGAATCGCAACAAAATATCGCTGTCTTAATTCCACCGACTACAGATGACTTCGCAGTTGATAAAATGATGTTAAATAACCGAGTAAAATGAAAGGGAATAAGAAGAACGCCAGGACGAGTGAGAATACGGAACTGTATTGAGTGTAACAAAAATACGTGGCAGACTTCATGAATGCGTTCCTTATATTATGTAGAGAAGGAAAAGCGATCATAAGCTCGTAACCGAACATCGGATGTTCGGTTCCTACACAGCGACTAGATGTCAGGTCTCTTGGCGTATGGTGAGAGCGTAGCAATAAGTTCAATGACCTTCCTGTAACTGATTCATACATCCGATGTTCAGCACTGGGACCGAAAACCCACTGTCTATTTATAACACGGGTCCGGAAGTGTTAAATTTATGAATTAATGAAGAATTTCAGCATCATCCACAGTAGTAAAATAGGCTACACCAAAGACTTTCAGTACACCCACAGAAAGAAGTCCAATGCCTTTAAATCAGGTGAGCGTGGAGGCTGAGCAATTATTGGTCCATCTCAACCTATCCAGCGACCTGGAAAATGTGCATTAAGGCGCCTGTATTCACAAAGACTAAAATTCGCGGGAATGTCGTCATACATAAAGTACAGTCCTCGGCGAGGCACTAGTAATACGTCATCTAAGAAAGCAGGTAATGTATTGCGCAAAAAAATCTGTAGCTTCACCCTGTAGGTCTGTTCGAATGTACGTGACGTCTTAACACGTAATTAGCAACAATGCAGCTATAGAAACTATATAATGGAACTGCCGAAATGAAAATATTACGATAGAAAATAAAACATGCACAAATCATATAACGAATGATACAATAAAGAAATGTAAAATTCAGCCAATATATGATTGTAAACAATGAGTGGGACAACCATATAATTAGAATGAATGACAAAAGATTACTGAAAACTGCAAGAGAAGGGGGCATAGAAGCGTAGGCCGGCCAAGAAAGAGATGGTCTGGATAGTGGTTTCAAAAGATTTATAGTCTACTTTTAAAATTGTAATTGCAGTAAAATTTTGAAATAATAATAATAATAATAATAATAATAATAATAATAATACTCATCATCATCATCATCATCATCATAATCCAATTCAAGCACTAGACCTAGTGGTCTATTGCAGTCTCAATGGTCTCTTGTCATCTTTTTAATGATTTTCCAACAGATCGTTGTCCAGAAGGGCGGTAACGTAGCACTGCATTTTTTTAAGTTGGTTATTTAACGACGCTGTATCAACTACTGGGTTATTTAGCGTCAATGAGATTGGTGATAGCGAGATGAGACCGAGGATTCGCCATAGATTACCTTGCATTCACATTACGGTTGGGGAAAACCTCGGAAAAAACCCAACCAGGTAATCAGCCCAAGCTGGATCGAACCCGCGCCGGAGCGCAACTTCAGACCGGCACGCAAGCGCCTTAACCGACTGAGCCACGCCGGTGGCCTGCTGCACTGCATTTGGCCCATTATCTCGACATGCTGTTTCCAATTAACTCTATAGATTTGAAGAAAATTTAATATAGGTTAGACATTCAATTTTTCCAAAATTTCTATCCCAAAATGTGTATCGTGCTGTATTTTCATGAATTTAATTTCGTTGGTAGTTATATGTTGAACATTTTTTTTTTTTTTTGTCAAAGTCCAGTCTTCTGATCCATAGACTAAAGTGTGTCGTGCTAAAATGTTGTACACCTTTAATCTTATATGCTTCTGTACTAAATTAGGTGAAAAAATGTTATGTTTTATTTAAGCACACTTAAATGCCATCGACCTGACCCGGGATCGAATCCGCAACCTTGGGCATAGAGCGCTAGTGCTATACCAACTTGCCAACCAGGTCGACACTAAATTAGGTTTGAAAACAGAATTGATAATGCCGACAACTTTTACAAAATTACTTATTTTAGAATCGATATTCTTTTCTTTTTCATATAAAAGACTCTACCGTAAACAATAATAATAATAATAATAATAATAATAATAATAATAATAATAATAATAATAATAATAATAATAACAATAATAATAATAATAACAATAATAATAATAACAATAATAATAATAACAATAATAATAATAATAATAACAATAATAATAATAACAGTAATAACAATAATAATAATAACAATAATAATAACAATAATAATAATAACAATAATAATAATAATAATAATAATAATAATAATAATAATAGGCCCTAATAATAACACGTAACACCATCAGTTGAAATGTTATCCTGGCTCCGCCTAGAAGATCGTAGGAAAATCCACTGTCTTTCCCTTCTCTTTCACATATTGCATTTCTCCACTCCTGTCTATCTTGCGTCTCGTTTTCAAAATTTATCCACCCATCATAACCTAGACACAGGATCACAACACTCCTCAGTATTATCCATTCCCTCCCACCGAACATTCTCATATTCATCTTCTTTCACTGTGGCTGTTCCTCGGATTTGGAATTCCCTACCGAGTAATGTCAGGGACTGTCAGACATCAAACCGATTTAAGAATAGACTAATGAAATATTTTTCTAACAATTCTTGTTAACAATAATAGCTCTTTCATATTTCTCAATGTTTAATGGTTATATATCACAGAATAAATATTTAAATTATCTCATTGTTATTATTATTATTATTATTATTACTGTTATTATCATTATTATTATTATTATTATTATTATTATTATTATTATTATCATCATCATCTCTATTTCTTACCAATGTTTATTATTGTCACACTAACATTACTTATCCAAATTTCATTATTTACTTTCATGTTGTTTTATGGTCTAGATATTAATTTAATAACTATGCAACCAATTGTATTCCATTAGAATTAGAGTCTGGCTGGGCGGAAGAGAAGGCCTACTGGCCTTAGCTCTGCCAGATTAAATAAATAAATTATTATTATTATTATTATTATTATTATTATTATTATTATTATTATTATTATTATTATTATTATTATTATTATTAATAGGAGCACTGGTACATCTCCTTACACTGAGTGAATTTCCTATTATTAAACATATTTACGTTCACCGACAGTTTTTCTGTTAACGGGACTCATTTTGACTCACTTCAAATGTTCGCTAACTGAACTCTTTTCCATACCCGTTCACAAGGAGCCGTTCGCAGCTAACAAAGCACTTTTTCACAAGCTCGGTGATTTTACGTTCGCTAGACATTTTCTCGCTCACTGAACGCTTTTGCAGTTCTTGAGTGTCCTTGTAAGTATGTTCCGTGAGGCTCCATCACAGGTGAGGAGTCAGCCAATGTCCATGTTAATTGATTCTACACCTCACACGAGCGGATCAATCCCAATAAATAAATGGCGGCAATCCTCTTCAGTACTAATGAGACAAAATGGAATGTGACCCATATATATCAGTGCTTGAGACAGAATGAGCTTAAGTCATGAAGGTTCACACATTACTTTGTCAACCTCCAGTCATACTTATATCACAAATAAATAAGGTCCGTAATATTACACAGTAACATAACGTGGAATATTACACGACACTGAAGAATAATTCTTTCAAACCAAAGTAATAATAACATAAATACAGGGACATCACTTTATTTTTACCAACATTTTTAACATTAACCTGGCTATAGTCGGAAACAATGTTGCCCCCTTCCATTACAGGAGTTTGATGTTACTAGTGCAATATGTAAACAAATCATTTTACTAGGTATAGGAGGAGAGAAAAGTAGTGTATCCATTTATGTTGTAGGGAAATACGATATTACGATTTTCAGTTTGATCATCACTTTTACGGAATTTATCAAAATACAGCAGAGTAGTAATATTTTTTTTCAAAAACTCAACTTTTCAAGCGGCTATGTTCGTTATGTAATGTCTATTTTATTTAGCATATTAATTATTGATGTTATCATACAATATAGAGAGTGCATTTAAATTGAGGGGGTCATAAGTAAAGGCCTGTAAGTGCACTTAAGTTACTTTTGAGAAAATGGGGTTTAAATATTTAAGCTTTCGTAAAATCGGTGAAATTTTTATTTAAATTTTAATGTGTGATGCGATTAAAATATCCCTTTGCCACTAAAATTTTAGATACTTTTGCTTACACTGGATGCACTTAACTCATGTTATTACAAATGTCACTAGCATTCCTTCTTCTAGCCACCTCAATTCAAAAAAAGCTAATCTGAATTTTTAAACAAGTTGCTGAAAATGGTTGCCGTTCATTACAATGTAGGCTTCAATTCAATACGCATATTATTAAAAACATTTTGAAGCATATTCTATGAAATTGAATTTATCGTTTCTTGAATATAATTTTTTAGTACGATATTATTAATATAGGTTCTTTCTTCTATAGAAAACGCAATCATATTTCTGAAACACACTATACACTGCAGTGTTTACTTCAGTGCTTGAAAACTTCGAATGCAACAGCGGCCGTAAGTTTGTGTGTCTAACGGGAGCAAGGACATTAGTGAAGGGGTGAGAGTGAAGTACATTCAGAAATGCAGGTACAATAAAAATGCAAGTAAAAATAAAACGATGTCCCTGTATAACTGCTATTTATAATAAGCAAATAAACGGCGACCGCATTTCTTTTAATTTTCCCTGCGAGAAATTTTAGTAAAAAAGAAACAAGTAATAAACTTAATAATTCTGAACAAAATTCGTTCCAAAATTCTTACGGACATACATACATCTTTTCTGCATCTCCTATTCATAAAAATCTCTTTTTCGGAATGTTGTCTTTACCTCTGTTGTCTGCACAGAGATTTCTCATAAATTAGGCCTTTAAAATGGACTTCGCCCACATTCTGTAGTCAGAAATTCATTCGACGAAGAACAATCCACGTGTAAGTTAACATATGAGGAATGATCGCATTTTAATTAATAGTTCCTAAATCCCATGGCAACGTTATAATTTTATTGGAAAGTGTTACAGTCGCACTTTTTTTATCTGGTACTGAAAACCCACAACACTTCCTTTTCGTACCGAGGTTATAATGCGTGAGAGTTTGACTTGCAATCCTTCCTTACTCCATAGGGTGTCAAGGACTATCTTTACCTTTTTATTGAAAATTTTGGTTCAATCTTCTGCTCCGCAGTGATACATTGTTGTCCGCCGAGAAGTGAAAAAGCAATAAATAGATACGTTATACTAGTGACAGACTACAGTCGCTAATCGTGATTAGCATTATCGCAATTACCTCCGATCGCGATTACCGAAAATGTGCTGACACACTAGGTCACGCTTGGTCCCGTCTGGTAAACAGCTGAATCACCATAGAGGAAACAATTTTTTCTACGTACATAGGCCTACTTATGTGTTTGTTTCCCTCCTGGGCAACATCTAATCACAGTCTACTATATACAGTCACGAAGCTTGAGTTTTGAGGGTGCTAGAAGCAATAGACTGTGACGGTTCTATTTTGCATTGCCTGTAATGAGGCGATATTAGCGATCCTAGTGGTGAGCAACTACCTAATGTTTGCATATTTACTGCGTATTGAGCTTCGCGACTGTATATACTAGACTGTGATCTAATGTTCAAACCTTGTTTTGATGTTTATTCATTGTTTTTTTCTTTTTTATTTGTTGTTTCTTGCAGCTTAATATGGGAATTTATTTGTTAAAATTTTTACACGTTTTATAATCTAAACTGGTACGCCTACAATTTATACCATTAATATTTATATTATTTTGGAAAGAAATTTTATAACCTATATAATTTATATCGTAATATAATATAATATAATATAATATAATATAATATAATATAATATAATATAATATAATATAATATAATATAATATAATATAATATAATATAATATAATACAATATAATATAATATAATATAATACAATATAATATAATATAAATCTTAGGACTACGATTTATATTATTTTGTAATAAAACATATTTTTAAATGAACCCTAACCTCAACGATATCGTCGTAATGGAGACTGAAATTAAAAACCAGAAAAAAGGAATCAGTTCCAGTTTGTAATCCATTATTATTTATTGAAATGAAACATTTTTCAGCAGCCTTCCATTTATTCCACATATGAATAATTCTTTTGCCATTTGTTAATATATTTGTTTTTATATTCTCACATATGCATTAAATTCTCCAATACGTCTAATAGTAACCAAATGTAATTTTCTATCCATTAATTCTCGTTTATATTTCATATAATACAATGGAATGGGGTAACAAAATTCCACAGCAGAAGCTATCACGACTTCCTAAATTATATAAATCAAGATGATTCGAAACCAAAGATTACTAAAATGTTACTTTCGTCAAATGGGCCGTGCCTCAGCGCGATTATCTAGTTCTGGAAACAGGATTAAGCTCCTGATCGAGATCGGGACGGTAGCGATTAGGTCGATAATCGCGATTAGACTGTAGTTTGTCACCAGTATTACATATGCAATTCGTTATCTCATGAAACCAAATGCATTCGTGCGGCGTAGCTCATAGTAAGAACCTTTAATGAGAGTAAGTGAGCTAGTTAGCTGCTAGTCGAAGCGTAACGAAGGAGGGAAGCTTCATAGTCCACATTTCCATTCCCCTCACGCGCAGGTAGGTTTCACGAGATACCGAATGCCCTGTAACATTTTGACCCTCAAACGACAGATATTGATCAACAGAATGGTTTATTGCTAAGGAACGTTGTTAGTTCTTCTCTTGCCTTAATGAATATTTTCGAGTCCTGTAAAAGGGTTCATACAAAGCGGAATAACCAATTATGCTCTTTTCCTGCAACGTTTTGCGTAAATTTCCTTGGCTCTCCAAAGAACCAAAGAAAGACTGCGGTGTTACTTTTGAAGGAAGATGGAAAAAATGTAATTTTGGGAATTAAGTCTTCTTTCAAAGTGGTAGAAGATATACAGGGACATCATTTTATTTTTACTTCAATTTTTATTGTACCTGAGTTTTTGAATCTACTTCACTCCCACCCCTTCTACTAATGAAGTTCCAACTCCACACAGAACCAAGACCGCAGATAGTAAGCAGTACTGAATGAGTATAGTACGTTCCAGAAATATGTTCGCGTTTTCCAGTGACGAAAGAGCTTTCAATATTGAATCATATTTTCGCACAGGTACTGTCCGTTTGCCTACGTCGCATCCCGATTTCTCCCACCTGCTTCTGCTCGCCCCTCTATAATAGCTGGGCTGTCTTAGCTCTTTTCTGAAAACATTAATTTCTGTTTGGAATTGGACCTTTACATAATATTATACAGCTGTTTAATTTAACTTAAATAAAAGGGCCTCGTTAAGTAATTAACTGTCACGTAATTTCCCCCCTTTCTACAATTCTGCGGCATAATCACTTGGACGGACAGTAGATAGCATGTCTGAGTAATTTTATATTTTCGGGTCCGGCAGAAGTGAAGATTGAATTTACAGTACGTAGAGTAGGTACAGAATTATTTCAACATGAGTTACTAGTACGAAGGACGAAACTGGCAATTGGAATTAGATGCAGTAGTCTATAGTGCGATAATATGCACAAAAGAACTGAAGACTGCATCGAAATGAACGGCCACCAATTTCAAACTTGTGTTTAAATGTTCATATTATGATTATTTTTCAATTTAACTTCTTTCTCTATATTGTACGCTAATGAGCTGTAGACAGTATAATATACACTGCATAATGAGTACATTCGCATGGATAACTCAGTTCGTAAGTAAAAACACTTATTCTTAATACAGTACTGTACTTTGATTAAACAAAAACCTAATGAAAATTATCAAACTCAAAATTGCGATATTTCCTAGTTTACGTAAATGGATGAACTACATTTCTTCCTTCCCATACCTAGTAGAGTGATTTGTGTTTTACGCCAGTATCATCGAACTACATTCGTGGAAGGGGATAGCAAACTGTGTTTCCGGTTCTTTAAAGATATAGACAGGTTAATATTAAAAATGTTAGTAAAAATAAAATGATGTCCCTGTATAAACACCATGAACTAATTGATCGTCAGTGTCAATGATTCTACACGTGACAAAAATAAAGGACGGAAAGATCAAGGAGCAGGAAAGGTAGTTATTAGACATCACAATTACTTGAAATACTTTATTAGAGTGAGGAGCGACAAAGAATTCAATCTGAGTCCAACTACAAACACAATTAGACAAGTATTGATCTACTTGACTACTTACATTGAACCCGATCTCCTGTTCCTTCTTATTTCTGCGAGAAGCAACAATAAAGATGACAGAAGAGCCACACTGTATATCGCAAAAATGGGCTTGACTCGAAAGAGGTCTACTTCGGGCTGCGGAATTTCTGAACTCTTTATTGATTTCGGAAAGAATTTATTGTGAAGTCTCCTCAGAAGTCCGCTGGTTCGAAGGTTGATAATCCTATAAAAACACATACATGGGCTAACATGTATTTATGTAGTTTTATTTTGCTAATAATTGTTACACAAAATATAATATATACAGAAAAACTTTAGCTAGCCCCTGAAGGAGTAGAACTCGTGCTCAGGGGTGGATTCCTGAATTGAAATTAATAATTATATAATACAATTTGTTTTATGTCTACTACGCAATAAGAATATATAAATTTAAATTTACAATTTTTCATTATTTATAAAATCCATATATAACTTTTTAAATTTAGGACTAGAACTATTCGAATTGACAAGATCAGGATATTTAAATATACATTTGTTATATATACTTGGGCCTAAATTACTACTATGATTAAATACTGTAACAGTGTTGCATTTTGGTTCAAACAATCTTAAAGAATTCATACCTTTTCTTTCATAACTATGTGAATACAATTCAAAATTATTTCGATGTTTATGTATGAAGTTTATTAATATAATATAACATAATATAATATAATATAATATAATATAATATAATATAATATTATATAATATAATATAATATAATATAATATAATATAATATAATATAATATAATAAATTTGTCTTCTAAAAACAATTTCTGAGATGGAAAATCAATAGGTTTATGAAGACATATATTAATTATTTTCTTCTGTAATAAATAAAGTGGATTAAAACTGGATTTATATAAGCTAACCCATCCTATAATTCCATACATAATTACCGATTGAAATAAAGTTAAGTATATTGTGCGTAATAAACTTATTGACAATTCCTCAATAAAACAAAATAATATATTATTTTACGTAATTTCAATTCAATGTACAATTCAACATAAACGTATGCACAAAGTGTTTTAAACACAGTGTTCCGCCTATATTATTCGCTCTAGAATGACAAAAATATTACTGCGAAGGTAGGACATAAACCAAGCATTGGTATGCGAAGGAGGCTAAGATGACATCATCATACCTTCCCCTCTGCGTGTATCTCGCAAGACCTGAGCCAAATATAGCTCATGCAATTTGTCAAGACACTCGCGATATGCAGTACGGGAACGTTTCTGTGGAGGGTGTAAAAGTAGAAGGGAAAGTCGGGCGTGTGTCTACCGAGTTCAAGGCAAAGACTAACCCATTCCCCTATAATTCGTAAGTAGACTCATCCGATCTCGTGCGCAGCTCTGTAGGAAGAGTGGGATTGACAAAATGCTTGAGCTGTACACGTCATGACATCAGTTTCCCCCCTGCGCGTGTTTGGCTCATGTTAATTTTGTGGGGGTTGCGAACAATACCGGTCATTTCCAAAACTGTATAGTATTCAGGAAGTAGAAAAAACTGTATCGAACCTCCACCTTACCAAAAAATGAACGATAATTTTATGGTCGTACATGTTACGTCCGTTGTTCTAATGGTGCCAATAATCATGATTATAGATATTTTCTGTGCATTTTATAGACAACGATCTTTTGGAAGTACCTGGTTTTGTTTGGAAATATGAGGGAAATGTTCGCTTTTGATCGAAAGAAAGCTATTAGACATTTATAACGGTAAAAAATATACATGTCACTTACATCAACTGTATCGAGTAACGAATATAACATTACATGGTAATTATGTAGTAAGCATCTGCCAAGCAATCTTCCAGCAATAGGGTCCAGAACACACAGGCTTACATTACCAAATATATACATATATTTTAATTAAATTGGGAAAATTGTCTTATGACTAGCATATTGTGAGTCCCTTTACACTCTAACAAGAAACTGTGTGTCCAGGACGTCTATTGACGGAAGATGACAACCTTGCCGATGCTTACTGCATAATCACCCGTACAGTAGCAGTTTGACAATAATTTCAATCAAAATACATTTAGCTCAACTATACGAATGCACATTCCATGAAAATAAAAATATGAACTGAATAGCTAACTCCCTAGATTTCCTTCACTTTCATTCTACTGTATCATGGAAAAATATGTATAGCCTATTGCAACACTTTCACAATAATTCCAATTAGCAATAAGATATTGTAACTCTTGCACATAGAAGTGGAAATAACCGATTTTGAATACATTGGTAATTACAACACACATAGGATGTTGGAAATGTCCTTTTTTGATACATGAAAAGACAATTAAAATATTGTCATTAGTATGATATGAAATTATCCAGTTTTTTAGGTGGTTATTTAACGACGCTGTATCACTACGACGTTATTTAGCGTCGATGAAATTGGTGATAGCGAGATGGTATTTTGCGAGATGAGACCAAGGATTCGGCATAGATTACCTGGCATTCACCTTACAGTTGGGAAAAACCTCTGAAAAAACCCAACCAGGTAATCAGCCCAAGCGGGGTTTGAACTCACGCTCGAGCGCAACTTCAGGCCGGCAGGCAAGCGCTTTAACCGACTGAGCCACGCCGGTGGCTTATCCAGTTTTAATTGATAATACTGATTTTACCATACTGTTTCTCATAGAAATGACCGAGCTAAAATAAAAACAGGAACATATTCAGTATGATGCCTCTAAACATACCGAAACTGTAAAAAAAAAAACTCATTTTTTGTTTTTGGTGGAAATGACCTGTTTTGTTTGCAACCTCTGCATTCAATTTTTCCAGTAACACATCACTGCTGTGCAAAGGAGTCATTGAACTCGGGGTACATTCCTTAGTACGAGTTCAAAATGAACAACTGAAAGCTCTCCGCCTGTGGTTTGTCTGAGGAGCTAAGGCAAATGTTGGGATGAGCCCCAAAAGAATGGATCACAGACCTACGTTTCCTTCCCCACACAATTTCCGGCATTTTTCCAAATTAAAACCTTCGAAATAGGAGCTGTGGATTTTGCATATTGTTTTCGGTACTTGGATCGCACAGTGTAAGGGTTCGGATCCCTTCTCTTGCGAGGACTGTGGAATCCCAGTGTGTAGTCTTTTGACATCTCTCCGCGTTTTTGAACCAGTTGCTGTTCTGTCATGCTTCTCCCCTCTCCTTTGGTAGCTATTCGATTATGTCCACTTTCTGCTTTCCCCTTCAAAATTCTCTAAATTTCCTTCAGTGGAACGGCGAGACTAGTAGTGAGACAAATGGCCAACAGGCTTGGAGCTCACATATTCACTTTTATCAGCCCAAAATTCCCTTGCACAAAAGAGTTTTCACGTACCTTTTGAAAGTTCCTCCTCCCATTTCTCCATTTGACAATGACAGTAACAACGACAATCCCTCATTCTGTTATCCGGTTCTCTAGTGACCTTTCGATACACACATTTACGACAAAGCAGTGTCATAGATATTTGCTAATTTACTCACTTGTAGTTGAATATTTCACGATAAGGGTTGTCCTTGTTGGTAATGACTGAGACAGACCCTGGGAAGTTTATCTTCGGAACGATTGTTCTCTTGCAGGGTCCTTTATGTAGAGAGACAACCTCCGGAAATGTCATGTACGCGTACCTGTCCCTGACACACACACGACGTAAACCCTCTTCTTCAGATTTCGGAGCTACAGTTTCTCTATTTGCAATGAATTTTTTATCAATTCTCATCAGAACTTCGTCTGAAGAATTCTGTAAACATAAAAACGCTCGAGTAAAGAATAAAATATTAGTCAATTGAACACATTTATCTTCTTAAATATAGTATATAAAATGTTTGATCGAGTCAGTATCTAAAGGTTTAGATTTATAGGAGAGTTCTGTTAATTATTATAGATTTAAAATATTTAAAAATAACTAGAATTATTGAGATGCTGAAGTACTTTTAGGGTTTAACACTAAATTTTGCAATACTTTCAGTCCATTCAGGAATATGTAACATTATCACTTCTTATTAACTTTGCTAGGACTTCAGAATCCAAACTTAAGTTTTTTTAATGTAATAATAATTTCATAATGGATATGTGGTACATCAGTGTGAGAATACGTGAAAAGAGAACTTATACATAACTCAACATTCAAGAATTCTAAATAATATTAACACTAGCACAGTATTGACAGAGTGAAAATGTAGAACACCCAATCAGTCACAAAAGGTTTATATAAAATTTATTTCAGCGTTGGTAATAATGATGGGAGTTGCTGTTGCATTAGTCATGATCTTTGTTCTTGATGGTAACAATGATGTTAGTTTAGGCAAATATGCTGGTCTTGCTGTAAGTATTAATGGTGTTGATAAAGTTAATCGTAATGGTGATGCATTTAAAAATGTTATTGCAGATAATAATCGTGGTGCAAATTTAATTTATTAATAATATTGTAAATTTATTCCAAGTCAACAATGTAACTTTTATTCAAAGCAACAATAATTACTTTCTACAATTTAATTCTGCTCCCGTCAACAATGGGATTTCCACTCCACACAGTAACACAGTATTCGTTATTGCACTCCACAGACGACAATGACAATTTACTTGAATTATTGAGAACAACAATGAACTGTTAATTTTAACTAATGTTCACAAAGCACTATTTACAAATCAGAACTAAGCTCTTCTAGCTCAATCACTCGAGTTCACAGTATCTCGAATCCCAGACCTTCAGAGACAGTCCACTGAACATCGAACTCGGGTCACCCAACTGCGGTCCACTGCACTGGAACTCAGGACTTCCGGCTCCACAGTTACGGACACAACTCAAGTCGAGCTCCGGCCTCGAAGCTGGCTTCACTGCTACACAAGACTGTCTGGCTTGCTGTCCACTGACTATAACAACACTACTAACTGCTAAACTGCCCAAGTTTACTCGCGTGTCGTAATTTATAACCACACCATAGTTACGAGAAAGTACGATTGTTCGGAATTTCCGGAAAATTCCACTCTCGAATAATCTGGATTTCTCTCCTCTCTGCCGCGGTCGCTCTCTCCCCTCGCTTCTCTCCGCCACAGCACATGCCCCAGGAAGCAGATGCGCGCGCAACCTGCCTGAACGACGGCCGACCTAGCCCTTCCTCCGCCGGTCGTGAGGTCGAATCTCACGTGGCCGTCACAATATGTTGGTGTGAGTTCAGGTATTGGAAGTGATTATGCACACAATGATAATCGTAATTGTGTAGATGAGGATTACGGCATTTATATAGGTGTTGGTGCAGGTGATGGAGATGTTCTTGTAGGTAAAAATAGTGCTGATGTGTACCTATACTCATACAGGTGTTGGTATTGGTAATAATGGGGATGTGAAGTTAGGTAATGAGTGTGGAGGTGATCTGGGCAATGATGGTGATAATGAAGATAATAATGGTACTGATGCAGGTGTTGATACAGATATTGCTTGTGATGTTGACGTAGGTAGTGATGATGGAATTGGTACGGGTAGTGAAAGAGATGATACAGGCAATGATGAAAGTGTTACTGTAAGGTAATGAAGATTATTTGCTGTAGATAATAAAGTAGTGATGATGCTGATGTAAGTATTAAATAATTGAGGTGTGTAATGAGAGTGTGTTGGTATGGGTAATGATGGTAGCAATGTAGGTAAAAAATTTGCTGATCCTGGTAAGTGTTGATATAGGTTTTTTAGTGGTTTTGATGTAGGAAATGATGGTATTGATATAGGTATTAAATAATGGAGGTATGGAGTTGAGTACAGATGGTGGTGTTGATAATGATAATGATAGCAGTAAGTCTTGTGTAATTAAAAATGTGTTGATGCAGGTAATTATGTTGGTGTTGATATAGATATTGATTGTGGTGTTTATGTAGAAAAGGATGGTGGTGTTGATATAGGTACCAAATAATAGAGATGGGTAATTATGGTGGTATTGATAAGGTAATGATGGTTGCAGAATATTTTATTTTCGCTGGCAGAGTTAAAGCCTTTGGGCCTTCACTTCCATTCAACCAGATTTAATCAATACAGGAGCGACACAAATAGCATAATACATACTTAAATTATGAATATTTACAATACACTCAAGATGCTACAGCAATACCCTCGAATTAAATTTTAACGACTAATATAAGTTTATTTAATTATATCCATTTAAGAGATAAAACCTAAACAAAAAATTAATAATTTGATTTATGAGCTAATAGGACTCCGATCAATCTATATGCAATATATAGACTTATAATTAAGTTGAGTTAGCTAGTTAGTTAACAGATGAAAATTAACTTAATAAAGTAATAGTTTACTGCAAATACGAATATGTTATAGGAATTAAATACCTAAATATGAAATATATCGATATAATGGGAATAATATGAATGCAATGGGATTTAATCATTAGTGAATAGTAAACCTAATGTAGTTAATGGTGTTGATGCAGGTAACTATGGTGGTTTTGGTGTAGGTTATTGTATTGATGGTATTGATAGGTAATATTGGTGGTGATTATGTGAGTACTCTCGTATAATTATCATGAGGTAATCTCAGATGTTACCTTAAAATAATCAGAAAATGCTGAGTTAGCTAGCACTTCTAGCTGGAAGTCATTCAATTCGAGAAACTCGCGAAGGCTGGTGAAAGGCAACTTCACTTCCCTCGTGGTCAGGTAGGAGATGAGACAGGCAGAGTAGCCGCTCATTAAGATGAGCGCGGTGATCTGTGCAGTCCAATACACAGTGCGGCAAGGGACGGACCTAGGCGTGCCATCCTGGGCTGTAAAATTGCAGTCTGTTAGAGACCTTGTAAAATATTATTTTAATCATTTTAAGTGGGAATCGAGAAAATAAATGTAGAACTATATATAAAAAGAAAACAATGAAAGTGGGCAAGAAAAATTTAAGACAGGGAAAGGAATGTGGACATAAATAATAATTTAATAATTATGTATTTATTTAATCTGGCAGAGTTAAGGCCAGTAGGCCTTTTTTCCGCCCAGCCAGACTATAATTCTAATAGAATAAAATAAGTTACATAGTTATTACATTAATATCTAGACCATAAAACAACATGAAAGTAAATAATTAAAGTTGGATAAGTAATGTTAGTGAGAAAATAATAAACACTGGTAAGAAATAGTAATAATAATAATAATAATAATAATAATAATAATAATAATAATAATAATAATAATAACAATAATAATGAGATAATTTAAATATTTATTCTGTAATATATGAAGGGTTCAGAGCCATAGTGGGCCAAGTGCCATTTATTAAAAACGGAGAAAACAACGTTAAAATTAAGTGATTACCATAATTTAACGAAACATATAGCAAGTAAGATAAAGTATGCACTTTAAAATTAAATTATATGTCAACCTTCATTAAACAATGGTATTCACATAAATTTAACCCTTGCTTTCTCCGTTTTAATAAATGGCGCTTGGCCCACTATGGCTCTGAACCCTTCATATATAACCATTAAACATTCAGAAACCTGAAAGGTAGAGATGAAGAGTTTGGCAGAGGGAGATATCGCTTTGGGAAAAATCCAGGATAGCAAGATGAGAAGAAAGGGAAAAAGAAAGACGGATGGAAAAGATAAAAGTGTCATGAAGGTAATATACTTTTTTAGTCCATGTATTACGTATTTTGCAACAAGTCAGTTCCTCTCTATTACATTACACATTTTAGTTTCGTGAGATGTTTACAAAGTCACACACAAGTTAAATAATTTATGACGCATTACAATAACAAGGACAACTTACTTTTTCTGGATTGGGTTCGAAACCAAATTCTTATAACCCAAAAAGTGAAGGAAAGTGAAGAAAGAGCCATAAATATTATGGAGGATCCTGTGTTCCGGAACTCATATTATTAACAAAATTTTATACAAATTTACTATGTTCACACGCTTGTCTGTATTTCAAGTAAAAGCTTACATTTCTATTTGTTTTGTCTAAATTGTGCTAAATTATAATTTATAATTCTAAAAAGGGCATCAAGTAAAACGGAGCCTAACTGCCTACGACGTGGTTCAGGCGGTAGCGCGTTTGCTTCTTGATCCAGAGTTGAGCTCGGGCGCGTGTTCGAATCCCACTTGAGCTGATTACCTGGCTGGGTTTTTCCCGAGATTTTTTCCAACCGTAAAATGCGTGTTATTATTCGGTTGAGAAGCTCTTATCATCCAGTCTGCTGTCCAAAAATCTGAAAGTTAGAATTTATGAAACAGTTATATTACCGGTTGTTCTGTATGGTTGTGAAACTTGGACTCTCACTCTGAGAGAAGAACATAGGTTAAGGGTGTTTGAGAATAAGGTGCTTAGGAAAATATTTGGGGCTAAGCGGGATGAAGTTACAGGAGAATGGAGAAAGTTACACAACACAGAACTGCACGCATTGTATTCTTCACCTGACATAATTAGGACTTAAAATCCAGACGTTTGAGATGGGCAGGGCATGTAGCACATATGGGCGAATCCAGAGTGTTAGTTGGGAGACCGGAGGGAAAAAGACCTTTAGGGAGGTCGAGACGTAGATGGGAGGATAATATTAAAATGGATTTGAGGGAGGTGGGATATGATGATAGAGACTGGATTAATCTTGCACAGGATAGGGACCGATGGTGGGCTTATGTGAGGGCGGAAATGAATCTTCGGGTTCCTTAAAAGCCATTTGTAAGTAAGTAAGTAAGTAAAATGAATGTCAGGCAATCTGTGGTGAATCCTCGGCCTCATCTCGCTATCACCAATTCCAGCGATGCTAAATAACAGTGTCGTTAAATAACCAAGTAAAAAAGCATAACTAGTGTTATTTGTCGTAACCGTGAACAAATAATTCATTCACAACGAAATCATCATCATCATCATCATCATCATCATCATCATCATCATCATCATCACCATCACCACCACCACCATCATACCATTTCGTTCTGAGTGAATTATTTCCTTACGGCTAAGTTAAATACCACTAGTTAGGCTCTATTTTACCTCACCACCATCACCATCATCATCATCGTCATCATCATCATCATCTGCATAGTGAGAGTTTATACAGAGTGTTTCAGGATCTTTCCGACAAATTCTGGGATCGACAGATCTTGCAATGAAAATCATTTTTTGTAAAACAACCCATGGTCTTCGATGCCTCATTTAGGAGCTACGATACATGTTATGAAGCATGTAATTTTCCCCTAAAAATATCGTATATATATATATATATATATATATATATATATATATATATATATATATATATCTGCAGTGCTTGGGAAAAGTGGCATAAGTCAGTTTCCACAAACATTTTTTATTAATTTATTGACAACTTACGGAAGATCTGCTTGCTTGGGAAAAGAGACATAAGTATTTCTCCCATTACAATAATTCATACAGAATAAAATCAAATCGACATAAACCAGTGTGAAGACAGTTTTTTTCCTTCTCCTGTAAAATTAACATTTTTGACTTGTGCCACATTTGCCGAGCACTACAGACGTATAACTTTAACTTGCTTTTTCTACATTAAAAATGTGGCTTAGACCATTGTTGCGCTGACCCCCTCATTTACACTACGTTGTTCACAGTTGCATCCAAACTTTAAAACTGCTAAAGTTTAATTTCAGTTTGCATCATAAACAGACCATTAGGTGGAGTATTCTTTGTAATAACTGGTGACATTGACTTCTCCCGTCAGGTATCAACTCTGGCTGGAGCACTTTAGAAGACTTACTGTAATATAACTCTAGTTTTAAATGTAAGTAAACAATATTACACTTCTGCGAGTATATGAAGACTGTGTTAAGTACAGCATCCTCAATGCTGTAGAATGAAGGTTCTCCAAGACCTTCTCTTCCATAGTGACGGCCAATTCGAAAAGAAACCGTGAGGCAGATGCAGACTAGGAACATAGAGATTAGCTGTGCAGCCCACAGCTGCCACGAGAAGGGCTTCAGAAACTCTGTCCAGGTCACTTCGAAACTGTTGGGTTCCTTAATGGCCAATGTGGTTCTGAAACATACAAAATAACTCACTATTCTCGCAGGATTTTACATAATTACAAATCACCAGACTGCGGCCCAGGGTACCAAAACGCATTAAGTTACGAACGCACGGTCGACTGTGTTGTGTAGATCGAGGGGAATGGGAGCTTGAGAGTGCACTTACTCCTTGCCTCAACATGTAAACATTCAGTCACAGTGAGACAGGAAATCAATGTTCACGTTCACAGATATAAAATATACAGTGCATTTCTAGCACAAAAAATAATTGCCTAACATTACATGTAACAATTTCCATTATTCACTGTACAAGTTTTAACAATAAAAAATAATCATTTGTGTGTGAGCAGAAAATAAATAATATATATCACTTACATAAAATACATGTCTTTATAATTCAATGCACCGAATTACAATATACATTCACAAGAAAAGTATCACCTACTTTCATTCAAAACAACTTTTTTTCAAAAAACGCTTTGAAATATTGTTGAAAGGGATGCTTTCATATACCAACATTATACTACATAAATCTCGATGAAATTCTTTTTCATGTTTTATTATTGATTTTGATGTTGAAGGCCAGTTTTTACTTTTCCATGCACCGTTTGCTATTACACTGCTTTTGAAAAAAATCGAGTTCTATCTGACCTTATACTTTAACAGCTTGCAAAATTCAGTGTTTTTTTTTCAGCATTATACTACACAACTTGATGAAATTCTTTTTCATGTTTTATGACTGATTTTGATGTTGAAGGCCAGTTTTTACTGTATAATTAAATATTTTCCATGTATCGTTTGTTATTACTAGACTTCGTGGAATTGCCACGAGAATCGCAAGGTTAACTGCGCATGCGGAATAGACTGTATGAGAAGGGGGCGTGCAAAGGATGGAGTATGCCTCTAATGTAAACACTGAGCAGTATACTGCGGTTACAATGAAACCTGTATCCTGCATTCAAGAAATATAATGAATGATCATTGAAGTACGAAATGTCTAAACATGTAAATACACAATTATTTTATACTGAGATATATTAACTCTTAAAATTTAATGTAACATACTCACATCATCCTTGAATATGTGCATTGCAGTGAACAGTTACGTACATTTTGAGCGACTGCAAAGTAACCTCCTCCGATGGTCACTTAAACAGTTTTTATTTTGGGAAATGTACGTCCAACATCACACGATGTAATACGTACATATTTGAAGAACGGAAAGTCACTACTTTTAGTACACAAACTTCAGATGTATTGTCGTGACCTGATGGTACATCATTTATAATACGAAGTCGTGAATAGGCAAAATTTTTAGCAATAATGTTTCTCAACTTACATTTCACTTTTTCTGAAATTAGTGAATTGTTATTTTGGATAACGGTTTGTGATACTTTATCCACTATATTAAGGGCTTCTGACAGTTGTAGTTTAGACGATTCTAACAGGATGATGCTTTTGGACACGATTTTAAAATTAGAATCAATGAACAGAATATCTTCCAATAGCTGTTCAGAAGGCAATGATTTTACAGCTGCAACAGCGGAACTGTCTGTGCTATCCAATGCATCAATTACCTCCATTATTTTGCCGTGATATTCTGCATAATAATTAACAGCATCCAACCACGTTTTCCAAAGAGCCAAGACTGGCTGCGGGGGTAAGGGTATTCCAGGGGCAATTGTTTGGAACAGCAACACTCTCATTGTAGTATGTTTGATTGAATTCTTGTCTGTACTGAACAAATGTTAAGCTTTGACTATTCCAACCACAGTAATGCAAAAACAAGTGCTTTCTTAGGTATACATTATCTGTAGCTGCTTCATCTAGTTGGCCCGGTCACAACTCTTAACATGAACTGCTTATACTACGAGACCTGGCGGTCGCTCACCTCCTCTATACTACCGTACATCGGCAACCTGATTGCATGCTGCGTGTGGCAATTCAACGAAGTCTAGTTATTACATTGCTTTTGAAAAAAAAATCGAGTTCTATCTGTCCTTATACTTTAACAACTTGTAAAATTCGTGTTTTTTTCCTTTAATAAGAAAATATTCCTTTCCGAACTTCTCTATAAGTTCGTTGTGAAGGAAACGCTTGGTGCTCTTAATTTTCGACATGTTCCTCAGTAGTGTGAATTATAAAACAGCAAAATTAACAGTAACAAAAATATGCATGTATTCAAATAAATAATTGAAAAGAAATAAAATATAGTTGTTTACTCACAGGATCTCAAGTACGTGTGATGATTACAAGGACCCAGTACTTTATAATTTACTTGTCTTTAACCGTTTAACTCTCTGGGTCTTATAAGCCAGTACCTTTAGGGGAGGGATAAGTCCTTAGGACACACACGAGACTTGGGCAATGGAGGGACTTCTCTGGTGAGGAATCAGCAATTACAAAGCATCATTAGAAATTTTCTTCTCATAACTTTCTTAAGATTTGCAGTTTAAATCGTTTAAATTCTTTACAGTATACAGGGTGATTCTCAACTAATGACTCGTGTTTTATAAATCAGACCTATAGATCATTTTGAGCATAAAATGTCATGTGAACAGAGGTCCGATTATCGACAGTTAAGAAGTTACAGCTAATTGAATCCTATGTAAGTAAGAACTAAGAATTATTCACTTAAAATACACATATATGGCTGATTCTTAAGACAACCTACAGAGAGCAGTCCATCTGTTGAGAATTGTTGCTAATAACTACAATCTAAAAATATCACACAGGAAAACTAAAGTATTTGGTTTCTGTGGAAATAATACACTAAGAACTAAAATTGTAATAGAGGATAAGATGATTGAACAAGTAAATTCTTTTACTTACCTTGGATGCGATCTCTCTTACATATCCTCCACAGACGTAGAAAACAAGTTAAATAAATTTTTAAGACTTATTGGTACAATTAAATGTACACTCATAAATAAAGTCGACAGAAAAACTCTACTCAAATTTTACAAGACACTGGCAATTCCGACATTGTTATATGGTTCAGAAACGTGGATTCTGACTAGAGCCCAACAGAGAAGAATTGAGGCCGCTGAGATGAGACTCTTAAGGCCACTAGCAGGATTTAGACTACAGGACCATAAGAGAAACGAAGATATACGTCGAGAACTGAATATCGAGAGTGTAATAACTATAATTGAAAAATATAGAAATAATTGGTACGACCATATAACAAGAATGCCCAACGACAGGATACCTTTCAGAAAATGGTGTTATAGACCTACACGAAGAAGACGAGTGGGAAGACCAAAGAGACGTTGGAGAGACCAGTTTGATGGATAAAATTCTGGAGGCGGAACAGGCCATCGGCCTAAACCTTGAAGTTATTTATGATGATGATGAAATACACATATATTAATTCAAAATATTGTATTAATCATAAAATTAACAAACCTGAGTTTGGGAGCACATTATAAAATATCCCTCCTTCCATTTCAATGCACTTGGCCGCACGGATGTGAATGGCGCTTAGCATTCCGTACCTCGGCACAGATGTTCCTGATAAAGGCTGCTGATACTCACCAGACCTACTGTCGATGACTCAGAAGACGAGAGCGGACTGAGGAGGAAGGGACAACAAGTACAATATTTGTACTGCAGTAAGCGGAAACATTAGGTCTCCTTATGTTCAACGTAGCTTTAATTTCCATACGCATTGTTACTCATGTTTCCTGCACGAGTAATAACCTGGCTACTGGGATGCTTATCTGAGCGATGTTTATAACCAAAGCTCGGAACTTGGGGACTTGTGTTTTATGTGCATGTGTAAGGTTACAGGTACAACGTACACACAGCTCAGGGTGCAAGTGCTCAAGGACAGTCGTATGCACTAAGAAAGTGGTCAAATCGAATGAGAGGAAGAGGGACGAGGAAACTGTGGCATGTCGAAGCCAATGACATTCAGAGAATTACAGATAAACGGTCTGTTTGAGGAATTAGAAAATACGTGTTATTCGAATGGATATTATACAAGTTTGAAAATACATTTTTTAAATTTTACGTACAGAATTTCGTGGAGGAATTCGAAGGAGATACATTATTTTCTTCGAGTGGAGAGTTTATATATTGTAAGTTGTGCCACACAAAAACTAGAGGCTGGAAACCGGCATTCATTGAAAGACATTGCAGTCCCTTAAATTGGTGGAAGATTTGTCCATAGCCATGGATTAAGTAGCAGAGGAACCTACCGTAGAACAAAGTGAAAAGTATTTTTGAGAAAAACTTAGGATATACTTATCTTTCTCACATACGAGATCAATTAGCAACTGCTGAAAATCAAACAGAAAACAGTGACAGTGAAAACATTCAGTATTTTAAGTTTGCGCCCGTCACTTCATGTGACTTGGAAATAAGCTTTTCTCGTTTCATATTAGCGAAGAAGTTATGGATCCGAAAACCTTCGAATGTACGTAGTCATACACTGTAATAAAATGTACATAGCAGAACAGTAAATTTGATATATTTCTCATGTTTATTTTTAATATGCTATAATATTACGTGTTTCAACCTACCATAATACTACCAATATGTTGTTCCAGTCAGAAACCACTTTTATAGCAGACCTGACAGTATCTCTGTGCTGGAAGCGGGAGTTTGTTGACATTGAAGTCCGGTCGCTTAGCCACGTGCAAAGACACAAGTCCCCAAGTTCCGAGCTCTGTTTATAACAATCAGCAACGATAGTCAAGAAGGTCACATTCTTTCCGCTCGTCTTCTCCTGAGTAACGGACAGTAGCCTATCTTCCCCTTCATCCTTGTACCTCACTTCACAGGGCAACATTTCGTTTAGTTTACGTTGCAATGTTTGTATTACGGTGCAAGGAACTCCAAAGCCTGATTCACAGTATGACGTTTGGATTTTTACGGAAAACTTTCAAACTAATGATAATCGGACCCATGTTCATATGACATTTTATACTCAAAATTACCTGTAGAACTGATTCCTAAATTTAGAGTTTTTTTTAGCGTGCAGTCATACACAATATGTGCAGTAATAATAGTTAAAAGACAACAGATACCAAGCGAAAGCAATAGTCTTGTACCTAGTATTCATGGAAATTTGCATTATATAAGTTACACACAGTTATAATAAACAGAAGAGTACAAGTAATGTAAATAATTGTGGCATAATTATGCAAAACTGATGTAAGAAATTAACTTGTAACAGCCAACAGTATCTTAGAATTTTGGTATCGATTTGTGAAGTAATAAAAATTGCTTAAAAAATTCTGCCTAAATTATAGTCGTAAGTCACCCTGTATATGGATTAACTTACCCTTTAACAGCCTGTCGTCAACACTTCAATTTGGAGAACTGTCTGAGTATTCTTGATGGTATTTCCTCAGATAGGTTGTAAATATCTCGTATAGATCATCTTAATGAAAGACAAAGCAACTTACTTGACATCCAGCAGAGGAGAAAGAAATTTCACAGCCTCATTTCTTGACCTTGTCATAAGGAAACTGGAACATCCGAAGTCCACCTCTTTTCTCTGAACCATACCCATAGCTCCGTTCCAAGAGCCATTCTGCATCACTTTCCCGAAGTTGCCGTCTTCAGGATAGCGAAAGTCAGTTCTATAACGACAAAGTATTCATTTCCATTATTGTCCAGTACTATATTTCGTTCCACAATGTCTAACAGGCGACGTAAACATTGCCGGCAGGGTAAGAGAGATGTATAATAAGCTATTCAACCAATATCAGAGGCATCATTCTACGCTCCTCCTGAACGTGGGCGTGAGTAAAACACTTCAGAACTCCCAACTTCAAGTTACGTGTGGAATGGGACCTCTGTCCCTGGTTGAATAGCAGTTATACTTCATCTCTCTCTGCCACTGCAGCGGTGAACGTGGATATATTTTTACTAGACTGGAAATTATCTTAATCTTGAAGTTTTCCCCCTTATAAAGTCTCGTAATATATTTTGCGAGATTGTTTTCTGTAAATATTTTTGAGCGTGGTCTCATGTTTGCAGTTGTTGAGATCATGCGTCATACTCTCATCTTAGTACTTCTGTAAGCCGACAGAAATAGTCCTCCCTCCTAAACCGTAACGGATGGATCAAAACGGATTGCATTTTTCAAAAGGTCGCGTTTATTAACGTATTTCACTCAGTATAACCCGATCCAAATTTTACGGTTTAGCCATAGCAACTTTGTAACGAAAGGAAAATAATTACATGTTTTTAAGTTGTTGTTTAAACAATGTGATTACCAAGGTTTTCCACAAATTACTACTACCAAGGGAGATAATAAAATTATTCCCATCAAAATCATATACCAATTCGAATATGAACAATTTATGTGTTACAAATCACGCTTTCAGGTATAATTCCCTGTAAAATTGATTTGAATAATTTCGAGGGAAAAATTGTTCCGGGGCCGGATATCGAACCCGGGACCTTTAGTTAAACATACCAACGCTTTACCAATTTATTAAACCACAATTTAATTCACACAGAGTTGGTGTGCACTCAATGTTGGTTGCTTGATAGTTGTCAGCCCACTTTTAGGTCTGTGGATATAGAGCGGAGAAATTGGATCGGTGTCTGGTAGAGTTCCCGTGTAACTCAGTTGGTAGAGCGTTGGTATGTTTAACCAAAGGTCCTGGGTTCGATGCCCGGCGCCGAACAATTTTTCCCTCGAAATTATTCAATTTACGTGTTATTGACTATATACTTGCAATATAAAATAATCACCGCATTTAAAAAAAAACAGGATGATTCAAAAGTCCTGTTCCATTTTGTTGAAAACGTAATACTAAGTGAACTTTAGATTTGTTACTGGTGACGCTATGAAGTAACATAATATTACAGTAAATTTAAATTTGCCTCCCTTCCATTTCAAGACCAACTCTTCAATGATCTATAGTGTTGACACGATGGAAATACATTTAGAAGCAATGAAAGTCACAGTTCTATAACATCAATTATTATTGGAAATGATTTCAGGTAATTCTTGAAAATTAACGATTCGAAAACCATAGCTACACATACAACTATGAGCATCTCAAAATATTTGTTTATAATACAATAAAAAAAGAAAATTAAAGTTATAAAAATGAATAAACAAAAATTATAAATCAAATTTTAGTTCTTTGTTGAAATTTAAATACTCGAACACAAACTATACTACAATGATCATCTTGAAAAAAGGCTCCACTAATAATTATTTCTAACAAAATCTCTTAGAAAAACAGTAACATAAAGTAATAAAAAATAAAGAATTATTGTGAACAATTCATTCATTCATTTAGCTGGTCTTTCACTGCAAACCCAGCTTTTTCCAATCTTTCCTATTTTCTGTCTTCATCTTTGTCTCCTCATATGATCCATATATCTTAATGTCATCTATCATCTGATATCTTCTTCTACCTCGAACTCTTTTCCCGTTCATCATTCCTTCCAGTGTATCTTTCAGTAGTCAGTTTCTTCTCAGTCAGTAACTCAACCAATTCCTTCTCCTCTTCCCGATCAGTTTCAACACCATTCTTTCTTCACCCACTCTTTCCAACACAGCTTCATTTCTTATTCTATCTGTCCACTTCACACGTTCAATTCTTCTCCATATCCATATTTCAAGTGCTTCTATTCGTTTCTCTTGACTTCGTCGTAATATCCATGTTTCTGCCCCATACAATACGACACTCCACACAAAGCACTTCACTAGACATTTTCTTAGTTATTTTTTCAGAGGTCCGTAGAAGATGATTCTTTTTATATTGAAACCTTCCTTTGTCATTGCTATCCTCCTTTTGGCTTCCTGGCTGCAACTCATGTTACTATTTATAGTACACTCCAAGTATTTGAAGCTGTAGTACATCTAAAGACGAAGTTGCGTCAGCATTACACGAAAATCTATCAGTTTCATTCTAGTGACCGTCGACGAGTGACGTTATTCAACGTTAAAATACAAAAATGGAGATTTAATAAATCTGTGAAGATTTTAAATTGCTTCAGATAACTATGTGTAGACTGAACTACAACGAATGTATACTTACATGAAGTTAAGGTGCTTTTGTAGAATGTTCCAGATCTCTCCAAAATATCCGGATACAGAATGAAGTGTACCAGTTACGTTTGAAATTATTACAACGAAACTCTGAAACAAATTCTATAGTTAGATTTAACTGAATACGCAAACTGGATAAATTGTGTACAGAAAAATAATTGAATAATTTCAAGGGAAAAATTGTTCCGGGGCCGGGTATCGATCCCGGGACCTCTGGTTGAACGTACCAGCGCTCTACCACTGAGCTACCCGGGAACTTCACCCGACATCGTCTCAACTTTTCCCTTTATATCCACACAACTCGCGTGGGCTGACGAAACGCCAGAGACCCACAACGAGTGCACACAATCTCTGTGTGACTTGGAATTGTGGTTTTCTGTTAACGTACACAGTAACGTACATATTATGCAAATCTAGTCTTTCAGGTAAAGCTCCCTGTAAAGCAGATTTGAATAATTTCAAGGGAAAAATTGTTCCGGGGCCGGGTATCGATCCCGGGACCTTTGGTTTAACGTACCAACGCTCTACCACTGTGCTACCCGGGAACTCTAACCGACACCGATCCAATTTTTCCCTCTATATCCACAGACCTCAAAGTGGGCTGACAACCGTCAAGCAACCAACTTCGAGTGCACACTAACTCCGTGTGACTTAAATTGTGGTTTTCTGTTAACGAACAGTGACGTGTATTATGCAAATCAAGATTTCAGGTATAACTCCCTGTAAAGTTGATTTGAATAATTTCGAGGGAAAAATTGTTCCGGAGCCGGGTATCGAACCCGGGACCACTGAGCGCTGAGCACTGATACCCGGCCCCGGAACAATTTTTCCCTTGAAATTATTCAAATCTGCTTTACAGGGAGCTTTACCTGAAAGACTAGATTTGCATAATATGTACGTTACTGTGTACGTTAACAGAAAACCACAATTCCAAGTCACACAGAGAATGTGTGTACTCGTTGTGGGTCTCTGGCGTTTCGTCAGCCCACGCGAGTTGTGTGGATATAAAGGGAAAAGTTGAGACGGTGTCGGGTGGAGTTCCCGGGTAGCTCAGTGGTAGAGCGCTGGTACGTTCAACCAGAGGTCCCGGGATCGATATCCGGCCCCGGAACAACTTTTTTCCCTTGAAATTATTCAAATCTCTTTACAGGGAGCTTTACCTGAAAGACTAGATTTGCATAATATGTACGTTACTGTGTACGTTAACAGAAAACCACAATTCCAAGTCACACAGAGAATGTGTGTACTCGTTGTGGGTCTCTGGCGTTTCGTCAGCCCACGCGAGTTGTGTGGATATAAAGGGAAAAGTTGAGACGGTGTCGGGTGGAGTTCCCGGGTAGCTCAGTGGTAGAGCGCTGGTACGTTCAACCAGAGGTCCCGGGATCGATATCCGGCCCCGGAACAACTTTTTTCCCTTGAAATTATTCAAATCTCTTTACAGGGAGCTTTACCTGAAAGACTAGATTTGCATAATATGTACGTTACTGTGTACGTTAACAGAAAACCACAATTCCAAGTCACACAGAGATTGTGTGCACTCGTTGTGGGTCTCTGGCGTTTCGTCAGCCCACGCGAGTTGTGTGGATATAAAGGGAAAAGTTGAGACGGTGTCGGGTGGAGTTCCCGGGTAGCTCAGTGGTAGAGCGCTGGTACGTTCAACCAGAGGTCCCGGGATCGATACCCGGCCCCGGAACAATTTTTCCCTTGAAATTATTCAAATCTGCTTTACAGGGAGCTTTACCTGAAAGACTAGATTTGCAGAAAAATAATTGTTTGTGAGAAAATAATGGTATTTAAAGCTCGGAATTTCCGACCTTTTCTGTCCTGTGCTCTTCACTGAAACAACGGGTTCAAAGTACACAAACAAAAGCAGCGCTACTCCGTGTACATGACAGAAGGTCTGAATTTTCGAGCTTGTGATTGATAATCCTTCCACAATAATATTCAAATAAAAATGAGAGGTAATCGAAATACCGCAAGAAGTCCTGCCCTACTTAATATTTCGTCCACAAAAATTCTCTCAAGATAGCGGCAGGATCTCATTACAACTACGAATAGAAAATGCGTTGTTTTAATTGTGGCTTACTTCTCTGAAGACAGTTTTGATTTGTATCCCGTGCACGTGGCTTCTTCTCTGGTAGAAGCTCAGAGTGGACAGATTCATGCCCGATTCAGGGGTCCAGGTGCCCAATCTGTACACCTGCAGAGGCAGAGTGGGTGCGACGCGGTATATCTCTGTCAGCAGAATGCCACCATCAGCCGGTTGAGCCACCAGGAACTCACAGTCGAAAGGAATGTTGATGTCAGTGAAGAACTCCACAATTTGAGTTCCGGCGTCCAGAAAGAGCAACCACGCAGCATGGCAAACTGTCCTGTTCACTAAATGCTAGAAATGGAGAGCTTACAGTTAGGAAATAAATTTAAAGAAAAAAGAATACAGCAACACACTAAAAACATTGACAGTCTTTCATGAGTCTGTGCTAAGTGAGGACTATTACGCACTGTCGATCCATCGCCGGATATGGTCGCGGCGATCAGCGATTTGCTGGCGACTACAGAAACACGAGCAACACGCGGGAGACCAGCTGGTTTCGGCGACCACCGAAGAGCCTAGATTCAAATTCACGCATTCAGATTGCGGGAAAGTTACATGGAGACCAACAGAGCGATGAGTTTCCACACTGAAACATTTACTTCAGAATTGTTCCTCGCTATCAGCGTATTCCGAATCTCACCGGTCCGGTGGCATCAATGACGTCACGTTGCAACGAAAATAAGGAACAAAACTGCTGGAAGAATCGATGCTGTCATGGCGACTGTGTAAGTGGTTATCTGTGCTACGCTAGCAAAATTTTGCGAAATTTCCGTACTGCCACCTCGTTCAAATAAAAGAGATCATAAACAACTTATTTCTTGAACCGGTAGTAATAACTGGTCCGTTGACATGTTCGCTCATAAGCCATTAACATATTGTTTTTACGTTGTGCTCATTACAAACAATACAGCAGAACACACCGCCATGACACAACAGTGCACGATGTCATTCGTCTGCTAATTCCCGCCCTATACAAGAACCAATCAGATTCACTGATGGCGGCTAATGGAGACTACCACCACCTCTGCAAGTTGATGGCACCGGTGCGACACCGGTGGAGCATCAATGACGTCATCGGTGGAATTCGGAACACCGTGATGCCATCGGATTGCTCACCGGTGAGATTCGGAATACGCTCTATGATGGCACTTGTTACCTGGTTATGTGACTTGACACAAAACTATATTTTTTCTTCTTTGCCTCTGGCTCAAGTGATAAAGAAAAACAGTCACTTTTTTCGCTGGGATAATACAAACAAAAACATTGGCTTATATGATGTTGTTATACAGAGTGTCCTGAAAGTCTCCATACATAGGAAATTTAACTTCAAAATAAATAAATTTATTTTTATTTTTTTATTTTATTGGGTTATTTTACGACGCTGTATCAACATCTAGGTTATTTAGCGTCTGAATGAAATGAGGGTGATAATGCCGGTGAAATGAGTCCGGGGTCCAGCACCGAAAGTTACCCAGCATTTGCTCGTATTGAGTTGAGGGAAAACCCCGGAAAAAACCTCAACCAGGTAACTTGCCCCGACCGGGATTCGAACCCGGGCCACCTGGTTTCGCGGCCAGACGCGCTGACCGTTACTCCACAGGTGTGGACACTTCCAAATAAAAATGTCACAGTGTGCTCAATGTGGCCAACCCGCTCTCCAGATCTCACACCCCTTGATTTTTACCTGTGGAGTCACCTTACGTCAGGGCTGGGCACATTACGTGATTCTGAGAAATGAGCGCTGTGTGCTTTAAAGAGCGGTTCTTCCGAGCGCTGTGACGTATGCATACTATACGTCATTCAGTGTCGATGCAGTGGTGGACTCTGCAGTATGATTGCGAACTTCGAAGACGGAGCTTTCGCTCTTACTCTAATATAGTATATTACAGTTTATGATATATCATATCATATCATATCGTATTATATAGTTAAATATTATACTATATTATTATATTATATTATATTATATTATATTATATTATATTATATTATATTATATTATATTATATTATATTATATTATATTATATTATATTATATTATATTATATATTATGTTATATTATTGTAATCCTTCATTATATATGTTTATATTATTAATAGCCTACAATTAGGGTATGTAATTGTTAAAGCACTGTGCGTATGAGTTATGTAAGTAATCCTAATGATTATTGTGTGTGCATAGAGCGAAGTTTATTTCATTAAATTAATAAGAGTGTTATAAAGTTTGTACTGTACAATGGATTGATGTAATATCCTTATAAACTATTATGTACTGACAGACTGAATGAATAGAACAACCGTGGCTCTTGTTATATTAATGCAGGAAGGGAAGGTAGCTGTAATGCGAGTCCGCCACTGCGTGAGCGTTCTGCTCTGGCTTGCCTTGCGGAGCGAGAGCAGCTCTGGCCGACTAAATGGAGCCGCTCTCGTAGCCTTACGTCGTAGGTCTACGAGAAGAAAACCCGGGATTCTCAATATCTGAAAGGTGTCGGGAGAAAACGGGGAATGTCACGAAACATCATCATCGAGAAATGCAAGTTTTAATACATGGACATTCCTGGTTTTTTATCAGCGTACCAAATATCCAATATTACCTTACACGAACATTACTCTTTTTCTTCTGCGATTGGACAGCTCTGTCACAGTTGCCACCTATAGAATGCGCTCTACACCATAAAATCGCTAAAAATGGACATTTCGTGATTTTACCCAACACCCTTCATCTGCAAGCCCTTATCCTCGATGCCTATCATGTGACGACGGACATGTAACAGCTTTTACATCGGAACAGGTTTAAACACATTCACCGACCATTTTATTACCGAAAAATATTACGAGGGTGCTTCAAAAAGTAAGGTAACAAGAGCTCTCATGGAGAAACTTTATTTCACAGGCAGATATACTGATACACAGTAGTAGGGCACTGGTACGCATTACTTTGCAACATAGTCACGGTGCTTGTCTAAACATTTGTTCTAAAGGAAGACCAAGACATCGATGCCGGCATAGAAGAAATCTGTGTCAAGTCCCTGAAGCCACATCATGACGGTTTGATGGATGGCCTTATCGTTGTTGAATCGCTTTCCGCTTCAACGGTCCGAAGAGATGGAAATCACCGGGTGCCAAGTCGGGGCTGTAGGGATATGGTCCAGTACGTACCGAAAGGATAAAACCCGCACCATATAGCTTAAGTTGACGATGACTTTCTGCTGGTGAGGTGCCCCTCAGACGCAAAAAACCGGATTACACTACGCAATTTCACGTTGATCATGTTTCGGTGTGCGCAGCCATCTTACAACAGATATTGCGAGGGTCTGACGCAACATATGTGCCATCTAATGACTCTGTGATAAAGCTGTGATGTGCTGCTGTCGGAAGATTCGAATAAGAGGGGATATGAATAATTTCAAGGGAAAAATTGTTCCGGGGCCGGGTATCGATCCCGGGACCTCTGGTTGAACGTACCAGCGCTTTACCAACTGAGCTACCCGGGAACTCCACCCGACACCGTCCCAACTTTTCCCTTTATATCCAGACAACTCGCGTGGGCTGACGAAACGCCAGAGATCCACATCGATTGCACACAATCTCTGTGTGACTTGGAATTGTGGTTTTCTGTTAACGTACACAGTGACGTATATATTATGCAAATCTAGTCTTTCAGGTAAGGCTCCCTGTAAAGCCGATTTGAAACCACAATTCCAAGTCACACAGAGATTGTGTGCACTCGATGTGGATCTCTGGCGTTTCGTCAGCCCACGCAAGTTGTGTGGATATAAAGGGAAAAGTTGAGACGGTGTCGGGTGGAGTTCCCGGGTAGCTCAGTTGGCAGAGCGCTGGTACGTTCAACCAGAGATCCCGGGATCGATACCCGGCCCCGGAACAATTTTTCCCTTGAAATTATTCAACTCTGCTTTACAGGGAGCCTTACCTGAAAGACTAGATTTGCATAAGAGGGAATATGTATGTATGTATGTATGTATGTATGTATGTATGTATGTATGTATGTGTTTATTCACACTGCAATGGGTATATACCCGGTGGCAGTGGTAACTAATTACACTCAATAATGACAATAATAAACAGAATTAATAAAAAATACAATTAAGCTCAGTTGGTAGAGCAGCTGGCTACGGACTGGAAGGTCCGGGGTTCGATCCCAGGTGGTGACAGGTTTTTTCTCGTTGCCAAAATTTCAGAACGGCCCCAAGGTTCACTCAGCCTTCTATAAAATTGAGTACCGGGTCTTTCCCGGGGGTAAAAGGCGGTCAGAGCGTGGTGCCGACCACACCACCTCATTCCAGTGCCGAGATCGTGGAAAGCATGGGGCTCTATCTCCATGCCCCCAAGTGCCTTCATGGCATGTTACGGGGATACCTTTACTAATAATTAATAATAATAATAATAATAATAATAATAATAATAATAATAATAATAATAATAATAATAAAAATAACAGGGAACATCCTAAATTAAATGACGCACGATCACTTAAAATAACATTTAAATAAATCTAATTTGTATCTTAAACCTAAGTTCGAACTAAAACCCACGAGTATGATATGTTCATATCTGCACAAGTACCTTTCAACACTACACTCATTTCGCTGTCCACTCACTCACTGCACTGGAACTACGACACATTTCACTGATTCTATCCTGATTTCACTAACACTTCAAAAACATTTCACTGTCAAATACTTTGCACTGCCACTATAAACTATAAAGCTTCACTGACAGGAACACATTTCACTTACACAAAACACTTCCCACTTCACTGACACAACACACTTCTTCACTGATACAACACTTCAATAACAAAATATCAATTACACCCTTTAAATACTGTGTATAATTACCGTCTATTAGTAAAGTCCTTAAGCCTATTTTAAATACATTTTTGGTTGTTGGTAAAGCCTTTTAGTAAATCTGCAGGTAAAGCATTCCAGTCCCTGATAGTACAATTGAGAAAAGAAAACTTTCCACTGTCCGTCCTCTGTCTTCTTTCCCTCAATTTATATGAGTGGTCGTTCCTTGAAGAGTAATTTGGCGGCTGCAACCTATTTTTTATTTCTCTCCAAGCAGGCTCACCTCTGTATGTTTTGAACAGTGCGCATAATCGAATTCGCGTTCTCCTGTCCGTGAGTGTGTCCCATTTTAATGGTGAATTTTTCCGACAACACTTGAGAGCCCGTTTTTTAATCTTTTCCAGTGTCTTAATATGTTCTAATCTCACCCGTGAGAGCTATTATTGCCTTACTTTTTGAATCACTTTCGTATAACTTCAGGTTCTGCATTCCGTACAAAATCATGTTTGTAGGTTATGTGGAGCGAAAACAGGACAGCAGTAATTCATGATTAATTTTTGCATAGCATTAAATCAACATTTATAAACACACTGTTATAAATTAGTGCAGCTATACTTGTGACAGGGTATAACATACTTGAACGAATTCCCTCGTTGTTTTCGGCAGTAGCACATTAAGGGGTAGACCTCGTTGGCAATTGCAGTCGTCCAAACATCCTGTTTGTGTTGACAATATGGACGTCTGTAAATACTCGCTGCTCAATTCATATTGCAGCCCGGCGAGAAAGTTCGTGGCACGCAAACCTGTAATTATGAAGCCAACGCTTGTTTACTAAATTCTTTTATTTGCGAACAGTTAATTGACAAAATAAACCGCATCATGTAAATGACACATTTTCTCATTACACAAGGCGCTTAAAACTATAGTCCCGTCGCTCTAATTTCCGGCAGCCAATCGCGTTGCAGGTCGGCTACATTTAAACGTGTGCTTCTTGTCATTCGCTGATGAAAACGTCATTCATTTCTTAAGGCTCGATAAATACTTTATATAACCGCCCGCCATTTTGGCTCTTTCGTTGGCGTTCGCAGAAAGCACACGAAGACGTTATTTGCCGCTCAATTATTTGCTGAATTACAGTGCGTTTGATTTATTATCATAGGAGCTACGACATGATAATGTTTAACGCTGTAGCAAATATATTCCTCGTATGGTAACTCGGGAACGAAAGAGCAAAAATGGCGAACGATACTACCTACATAGACTTTATAGAGCCTTCACTTCCTAAGACGTAAGCAAAGAGGAGGAGTCACGCCGGAAATAACAGCGTCGCGGCTATAGAGTTTTGATTAGTTTGTGTTAAGGACACTGGATAGCTCCGTCGAGTGCTTGTATATTATTACAATATTTTGAACCTTCGTATTTTAATGGTATAAAAGGTAATTAAATGAAATTTTACCAGGACATAAAGAAATTTAAAAATCATTTAATGTATAAATACAGCAACCAATCATTTTTTCACATGTTTATTAATGATAAAAATTCTTTCAGGGACTAAATTCTGTCTTCTTTGTACATAGGCCTATTTTGGTATACTGGGTGTTCAGTTCAAAGTGGTCATGGCTCGCTGTATGCCGTCATGTGGCTAGCCGATGAGCCTAGAGAATTCAATCTTCCTACACTTCCGCAAAGGTCTATTACCTAGGAGGCAGAGAAGTTGCCTAGCAAGTACGGCGTTC
>NC_091121.1:19628436-19668436 GCF_040183065.1 Periplaneta americana
AATTTATGTATATTGCTAACATTTAGGAGACCTTTAATATTTTTTATGCTCGACCATGCCGAAATGTAGTAATTATACACCTGGTAGCAGACCTTTAATGGACGTCATTAAAGTACACCTACTCATTAAAGGTCAGGTCTTTCAGCCAATGACGACTCAGGTTACAACTATTCAGCCAATGACAGGTCAGCTTTCTACCGTTATTAAACCGCAAGTATCGATTATTCTCGGATATGCAATCGAAAGAGAATTAGCGAAAAGTGACGGAGGCTGGAAATCCAATACTGTCGCAGAAGGTTATGTTCTGTTACTATAATAATTAGCGTTAATTGTAAATAATATTCAAATAAATTCAATTTGTCATCTCGTTTTTCAATGTCTAATTTAATTTCAATGTTATCTCTGTAGGTTCTTATGGCCTAGTAAGGTCAATGTGGATATCTGTTCCTCGGAAAAAATGAATACTTTCGCGTCTGCGCACATCTCACAACATACGGAACATTGCTGAAGGTCAGATACAATTAAAATTAATAATATCAAGTTAGAAATATGGTCGAGCATAAAAAGTCGTATGAAACTCGCCTATAATGGTAATTAAGAAGCTCGTATGAAAATTATGAAACTCGCTTGCGCTCGTTTCATAAATATGCATACTCACTTATTAATTACCTTCATTATAGGCTCGTTGCATAATGTACTAATATGTCAATATAGCGTTTATTTTCAAACATTTTTTATCCACCCAACAATTTCTCAAATCATTCGTTGCCGCACAATTTAAAGCTGCATGCATTACATCTTCCCCTAGTCCGCATAACAGTCAAAAGCACAGTCTTAATTTAAAATTAAATCTAAATTAATTTGTTAGATCCGCGTAATAACACTATTTTCTTGTTTTCCTTAAAAATATGGACTTGTTTCAACTGGTTCTTGCATATTAGGTTTTATTGCAATATATACCTTAAGGTCCTGCGACAAATAGACAAACACCATTACTTGCACGTGTAAGTACTTACCAGAAGTTTTATTTTGAATTACATTAATACAGCCGGCGGATATAAATTTTTGGATGTGTCTTGCAATGCGGGGGATCTGTAACGTCTCTGATGCACAGTAAGACGCGAAGAACAGTAGGAAAACGATTCTCGAAGAGCACATCGTCCATCTCTTTAAAGAAATATCAATATTTGAAGAAAATGTACTGAATTCACCTGAAAATGTATAAAACAGCAATATGTAGCGAAAATATTACAGCTCTGAACATGTATTAAAATCGATGAAATGGGAAACTGAAGAAGCAACTAAAACCATTAATAATAATTGTACTTACTCAAGTTGATATTAAAAAAAATGAATAAAATAAGATCAGTATACACTTACAGTAACGTAAAAATTACTTAGAGCATGAAACAGAAGGAAGCTTATTTATTACATACAGTATTATAACAGCTACAGAACATATTTGTGCATCATACGTAGTTTATTATTTCCTAGAATCACTAACATTTTTCGCATTCATTCTACCAATTTTTATTTCTTTATAGCGAATCCATATACAGGAACAAATCATGCGCACTTTTGTTGACCTATCCAGTTTTCACATTATCTTCTTACAAAAGGCCCATATGTTTCAAGTGAGTTGATATTAATCTTCATTCCATGCAAGGTGACTCCGCATGTAAACAAATGCACATTTCTGAGTCTCATCCTATTAGTTTCAATTGGTTTATTTTATGACTCTTTCTCAACTACAATGGATATCGAGCGTCGGAGTGAAATGAAGGTGGTTATAACAGCGAAATTAATCCAGGGTCTAGCACCAAAAAATAGTCTACTCAGTATTTTCTCTTATTAGGTTGAGAGAGAACACCAGAAAAACCTCAACCAGGTAACTTTTCCCAACCAGGATTTCAACCCGAAACTTCTTGTTTCACGATCAGATGTCCTAACCGTTACTCCACAGCGGTGGATCCATCCTATTGGCTGCAGGATAAAAACTTATGGCATCTAGAACGCTAAGTTAATTAGTTCAGAAAACACATCCTTGATAAATTTTCGAAGACTTACTATAAAACATGTTGTTTTTCTAAATACGAAAAGAAAATACAATTCTTTTAGTTTGTTATTTAACGACGCTGTATCAATTACTCGATTATTTGGCGTCGATAATATTGATGATAGCGAGATAGTATTTGGTGAGATGAGGTCGAGGATTCTCCAGAGATTACCTGACATTCGTCTTACGGTTGGAAAAAATCTTGGAAAAAGAGCCAAACAGGTAATCAGCTCAAGTGGGATTCGAACCCACGCCCGAGCGCAACTGCGGATCAGCAAGCAAGCGCCTCAACCGCCGAGGTAAATGAAATACGTTATATGAAGCAGTTGAAAACTAATTAATAAGTATATGAAGAAAGAATGTAATTTTAGGTGGGGCGAGGACGGAACATTGTTGGAAATGATGACATGCAGCTACGTCACCACGCACAACATAACCCAAACACAGGAGATGAGAACATAGGAACCAATCAGACGCCGGGGTGCAGAAGGATGTTTCATTATGTTTCTTGATATACGGAGTCATCTTGCAAGGAATGAAGATTAGGTGGGTTGCCTGGCCAAGGCAGCACCTGGCTTTGTTTCCATCAGATAATTTTTTCGCCTTTCTGAAGGTGCTTCACGGTAAAATATATCTTATTGAAATACACAATGACCTAATAGAAAATAGTGTAACTCTGAGCGCATCTTAAAACTTCTTTGTACTGGTTACTATTTATCACTTCCTCAGTAGGATGTGAAGGCCCTACCCCTTGTAGGGGAAGCAACTCCAGAACATCTTTCTGGTGACTATTTAGGTGCTTGTTGTAAATGGGTTGGTGACATTTTCTCCTATTTTCCTTTGCGCTGAAATAAGATGAACGTAAATTTCGAAATGGCTGTCATAAAGAGTAGGTACAGCCTATGACTTACTTCCAGTTTTCCACAGTCCAGTCTTGATTAAGTTTTGTCCACGTCCATTACTTTTCTGCTCGTCCCCCCTGTCAGAAGCTACTAAACTTCATTTCTGGTCTGCAATTTCTTCCTGTAGCTTCCATTTGCAGCAGTTGTAACATGAACATCTACTACACTTTGACTTCAGTCTCGATTTCGCTCAACAGCTCAAATTCTGAGATTTGTTTTACTCCAATGAAAACATTATCTTCCTTTGGTGACATCTTACGCTTCTGATAAGTGCTTTCTTTCTTCAGTGACATAAAGTACCCTCTTTCTCGAAATCTCTTCAAAATGTACTCTAGCCACACCAATAGTATACTTCGAAGACATATCTGTTTGCGTCATATATGTATGTTCTGCTAATGTCACAGTTTTGCAACGCTTTCGTGTGTCCGTTTTCAAATTTTACTGCACGATACACAGAAAACGCATTAGTTAACTCTAGTACATTCTACTAATGACTGGGTTACAAAATCGTACAATAATGTTAACAAAAGTAATGCGTCATAAATCAATAGCGCAATTCTATAGAAAGATGAAACTAATTTAGCTTGAACTCGCAGTCGTACCAACAGTTACCAGGAAAAAAATATTGTCAATTGATGTGTTCGCATTAAATAGCACGCTACTGCAAATATGTCAATAAAGAACAGTTTACTCATAACGTCAAATATATGGCGTCATGCATTTTTTCTTTTTGCTTATGAGGTTGCTTGATATAAGTAAGTGTAAATTTTGTCAACATTCACAGGGTAACATATTGAGAGCAGCATAGCGGAAATTAATGCAATAAGTTATAGACACTTACGCCATCTCACGCACAGAGTGACGTCTACACCGAAACAGCGAATGACAGCGCCAGTAGTTTCTGCTATTCTAATGGAATGATTCAATACAGTATTATTAGGTCAGAGGAATTTTAGAGTGGAAATTTGTTTGCTGAATAGAAACTCTGTAAAAAGCGATAATCATTTATACGTTCTATTCCAAATATGCAGGATCTTGCACTCAGAAATTACAAGTGGACCACTCTGTAAAACGCGATAATCATTTATACGTTCTATTCCAAATATGCAGGATCTTGCACTCAGAAATTACAAGTGGACCACTCTGTAAAACGCGATAATCATTTATACGTTCTATTCCAAATATGCAGGATCTTGCACTCAGAAATTACAAGTGGACCACTCTGTAAAAACGCGATAATCATTTATACGTTCTATTCCAAATATGCAGGATCTTGCACTCAGAAATATACAAGTGGACCACTCTGTAAAACACGATAATCATTTATACGTTCTATTCCAAATATGCAGGGTCTTGCACTCAGAAATTACAAGTGGACCACTCTGTAAAACGCGATAATAATTTATACGTTCTATTCCAAATATGCAGGATCTTGCACTCAGAAATTACAAGTGGACCACTCTGTAAAACGCGATAATCATTTATACGTTCTATTCCAAATATGCAGGATCTTGCACTCAGAAATATACAAGTGGACCACTCTGTAAAACACGATAATCATTTATACGTTCTATTCCAAATATGCAGGGTCTTGCACTCAGAAATTACAAGTGGACCACTCTGTAAAACGCGATAATAATTTATACGTTCTATTCCAAATATGCAGGATCTTGCACTCAGAAATCACAAGTGGATCACTCTGTAAAACGCGATAATCATTTATACGTTCTATTCCAAATATGCAGGGTTTTGCACTCAGAAATCACAAGTGGACCACTCTGTAAAACGCGATAATCATTTATACGTTCTATTCCAAATATGCAGGGTCTTGCACTCAGAAATTACAAGTGGACCACTCTGTAAAAACGCGATAATCATTTATACGTTCTATTCCAAATATGCAGGATCTTGCACTCAGAAATTACAAGTGGACCACTCTGTAAAACGCGATAATCATTTTACGTTCTATTCCAAATATGCAGGATCTTGCACTCAAAAATCACAAGTGGACCACTCTGTAAAACGTGATAATCATTTATACGTTCTATTCCAAATATGCAGGATCTTGCACTCAGAAATTACAAGTGGACCACTCTGTAAAACGCGATAATCATTTATACGTTCTATTCCAAATATGCAGGATCTTGCACTCAGAAATTACAAGTGGACCACTCTGTAAAACGCGATAATCATTTATACGTTCTATTCCAAATATGCAGGGTCTTGCACTCAGAAATTACAAGTGGACCACTCTGTAAAAACGCGATAATCATTTATACGTTCTAGTCCAAATATGCAGGATCTTGCACTCAGAAATCACAAGTGGACCACTCTGTAAAACGCGATAATCATTTATACGTTCTATTCCAAATATGCAGGGTCTTGCACTCAGAAATTACAAGTGGACCACTCTGTAAAAACGCGATAATCATTTATACGTTCTATTCCAAATATGCAGGATCTTGCACTCAGAAATTACAAGTGGACCACTCTGTAAAACGCGATAATCATTTTACGTTCTATTCCAAATATGCAGGATCTTGCACTCAGAAATTACAAGTGGACCACTCTGTAAAAACGCGATAATCATTTATACGTTCTATTCCAAATATGCAGGATCTTGCACTCAGAAATTACAAGTGGACCACTCTGTAAAACGCGATAATCATTTTACGTTCTATTCCAAATATGCAGGGTCTTGCACTCAGAAATTACAAGTGGACCACTCTGTAAAACGCGATAATAATTTATACGTTCTATTCCAAATATGCAGGATCTTGCACTCAGAAATTACAAGTGGACCACTCTGTAAAACGCGATAATCATTTATACGTTCTATTCCAAATATGCAGGATCTTGCACTCAGAAATATACAAGTGGACCACTCTGTAAAACACGATAATCATTTATACGTTCTATTCCAAATATGCAGGGTCTTGCACTCAGAAATTACAAGTGGACCACTCTGTAAAACGCGATAATAATTTATACGTTCTATTCCAAATATGCAGGATCTTGCACTCAGAAATCACAAGTGGATCACTCTGTAAAACGCGATAATCATTTATACGTTCTATTCCAAATATGCAGGGTTTTGCACTCAGAAATCACAAGTGGACCACTCTGTAAAACGCGATAATCATTTATACGTTCTATTCCAAATATGCAGGGTCTTGCACTCAGAAATTACAAGTGGACCACTCTGTAAAAACGCGATAATCATTTATACGTTCTATTCCAAATATGCAGGATCTTGCACTCAGAAATTACAAGTGGACCACTCTGTAAAACGCGATAATCATTTTACGTTCTATTCCAAATATGCAGGATCTTGCACTCAAAAATCACAAGTGGACCACTCTGTAAAACGTGATAATCATTTATACGTTCTATTCCAAATATGCAGGATCTTGCACTCAGAAATTACAAGTGGACCACTCTGTAAAACGCGATAATCATTTATACGTTCTATTCCAAATATGCAGGATCTTGCACTCAGAAATTACAAGTGGACCACTCTGTAAAACGCGATAATCATTTATACGTTCTATTCCAAATATGCAGGGTCTTGCACTCAGAAATTACAAGTGGACCACTCTGTAAAAACGCGATAATCATTTATACGTTCTAGTCCAAATATGCAGGATCTTGCACTCAGAAATCACAAGTGGACCACTCTGTAAAACGCGATAATCATTTATACGTTCTATTCCAAATATGCAGGGTCTTGCACTCAGAAATTACAAGTGGACCACTCTGTAAAAACGCGATAATCATTTATACGTTCTATTCCAAATATGCAGGATCTTGCACTCAGAAATTACAAGTGGACCACTCTGTAAAACGCGATAATCATTTTACGTTCTATTCCAAATATGCAGGATCTTGCACTCAGAAATCACAAGTGGACCACTCTGTAAAACGCGATAATCATTTATACGTTCTATTCCAAATATGCAGGATCTTGCACTCAGAAATTACAAGTGGACCACTCTGTAAAACGCGATAATCATTTATACGTTCTATTCCAAATATGCAGGATCTTGCACTCAGGAATTACAAGTGGACCACTCTGTAAAACGCGATAATCATTTATACGTTCTATTCCAAATATGCAGGATCTTGCACTCAGAAATTACAAGTGGACCAATCTGTAAAACGCGATAATCATTTATACGTTCTATTCCAAATATGCAGGATCTTGCACTCAGAAATCACAAGTGGACCACTCTGTAAAACGCGTTAATCATTTATACGTTCTATTCCAAATATGCAGGATCTTGCACTCAGAAATTACAATGGACCACTCTGTAAAACGCGATAATCATTTATACGTTCTATTCCAAATATGCAGGGTCTTGCACTCAGAAATTACAAGTGGACCACTCTGTAAAAACGCGATAATCATTTATACGTTCTATTCCAAATATGCAGGATCTTGCACTCAGAAATTACAATGGACCACTCTGTAAAACGCGATAATCATTTATATGTTCTATTCCAAATATGCAGGATCTTGCACTCAGAAATTACAAGTGGACCAATCTGTAAAACGCGATAATCATTTATACGTTCTATTCCAAATATGCAGGATCTTGCACTCAGAAATCACAAGTGGACCACTCTGTAAAACGCGTTAATCATTTATACGTTCTATTCCAAATATGCAGGATCTTGCACTCAGAAATTACAAGTGGACCACTCTGTAAAACGCGATAATCATTTATACGTTCTATTCCAAATATGCAGGATCTTGCACTCAGAAATTACAAGTGGACCACTCTGTAAAACGCGAAAATCATTTATACGTTCTATTCCAAATATGCAGGATCTTGCACTCAGAAATTACAAGTGGATCACTCTGTAAAACGCGATAATCATTTATACGTTCTATTCCAAATATGCAGGATCTTGCACTCAGAAATTACAAGTGGATCACTCTGTAAAACGCGAAAATCATTTATACGTTCTATTCCAAATATGCAGGATCTTGCACTCAGAAATTACAAGTGGACCACTCTGTAAAACGCGAAAATCATTTATACGTTCTATTCCAAATATGCAGGATCTTGCACTCAGAAATTACAAGTGGATCACTCTGTAAAACGCGATAATCATTTATACGTTCTATTCCAAATATGCAGGATCTTGCACTCAGAAATTACAAGTGGATCACTCTGTAAAACGCGAAAATCATTTATACGTTCTATTCCAAATATGCAGGATCTTGCACTCAGAAATTACAATGGACCACTCTGTAAAACGCGATAATCATTTATACGTTCTATTCCAAATATGCAGGATCTTGCACTCAGAAATTACAAGTGGATCACTCTGTAAAACGCGATAATCATTTATACGTTCTATTCCAAATATGCAGGATCTTGCACTCAGAAATTACAAGTGGATCACTCTGTAAAACGCGAAAATCATTTATACGTTCTATTCCAAATATGCAGGATCTTGCACTCAGAAATTACAATGGACCACTCTGTAAAACGCGAAAATCATTTATACGTTCTATTCCAAATGTGCAGGATCTTGCACTCAGAAATTACAAGTGGATCACTCTGTAAAACGCGATAATCATTTATACGTTCTATTCCAAATATGCAGGATCTTGCACTCAGAAATTACAAGTGGATCACTCAGTAGCCTACCATATTCTAAAGTGCGATATCAGTAATATTATGTAATCTATGTGATAAGTCTGTACAAGTTATCAAGATTCAAAAAGCTGCTGTACGGTATTCATTGCATATAATTTTCTGCTCGAAACAAGAGATAATTCAACTCAATGAAGAAAACTGAAGAATAAAAATAATGAATTCGTAACGAGACATACTGTATGCTGTTCTTTTTATAAATATATATCGTATTCATATGCAAATAATCTCTCACTAAAAGGCATTTGTTGTCACCCCAGTGAATAGGAATTACAAAGAATGAACACTGAGCGAATTATCCTGTGTTTTGTTTTTCTGTGCGCCGGCGTTTAGTTCCAATTTCAAGCGCTAGATGTTAGTGTAATCGAGCACATGTTAAAATAATAATTGAGAATAGAGTTGAGACACAGGATCCAAACATCGCCTACCTTATTTCATAATCCAGTAACGCTTTGCTTCAAATAAATTCAAGTTAACAGCTTTTCCTTATTTCTCAGTGACAAAGTAGTTGTAATAATATATTTTTTTAATTTTAAATTTAATAAATTATATTATAAAATAATATAATACATTATAAAATTATGTATCAAATTAGTTTAATATTTGTATACAATATAACATAGGCATACAGTATGGTTTTACTTCTCAAAAGAGTTTTGTTTTTCCATTTTCAGCGCTATAAAATCATTACAGTTTCCGATCTCTGATAACGAATTTGAATGACGTCAGGAATTACACCGACAGCTGAATTGTGGCGAGAGGTGACAGATCAGTAGTGAGTGATTTCATAATCACAGTTCACGATATATCACAGTAGCAATGCCCAAGAAAATCGAGCCTTTTTGGGAGAGGTACATAACACCCTTTCCGATGCCAAGTACAGTTATGTGAAAATCATAGGACGCTGCAAAAAACGTGGTTTCGTTATTTCCAAGAAAGGCATCTTGTGTGTATCTAATAAGACTGGCAAAGCCCGGATGGGATTAATTCCAGAGTGGAAAAAGCAAGCAAATTCACACCCCGTCACAAGTCGCTGCACCCCACGAGATGATACAAATTAATTCCATTCGAGCTTTACTAATCTTATTAAGTACACAGAAGATGCCTTTCTTGGAAATAACGAAACCTCGTTTATTGCAGGCTTCTTTTATGTTCACTTAACTGTACTTGGCATCGGAGAGGGTTGTTATGAACCCCTCCCAAAAAGGCTCGATTTTCTTGGGAATTTCTGTTGTGAGTCGTCGTGCACTCTGACTATGAGATCACTCACTACTGGTCTGTCACCTCGCGCCACAATTCAGCTGTCGTGTGACTCCTGACGCACATGATGTCATTCAAATTCGTTATCAGAGGTCGAAAACAAACCTGTACATAACATACTCCACTATTACTATAGCAATCTACATAGCTGGAGTATTTTCTTACGGTCTTACTAATAAACAGTGTATAGTTTTTATACGAGACTTATGCAGAGTTGAGATAGAAAACGCTACTAATAAACCATGCATAAGCGATGGATGTATACAATGGGAATTGCTTTGCAGTAGTTATATACACCAAACCCCATGTTTAAGCGTTGTATATAGGGAAAAAATGGCCGCTCCTCTAACAGTTGTTCGTATTGACTGTCATTTTATGATGATGGTTGCCTTGTAACCATAGGAGAACAAACCAAAGAGCATAGAATAATTAGAATATTACTGTAGCTTGTACTCTTTGACCAAAATATAGCGTGATAATCGATCAGAGCCAGTTGTACCAACGATACTTGACATGCTTGACATGGCACACTAGAGCGCTCTGCCGGATGCAATAGAGAACCTCAGATATTCTATTACCTTTCGTAACGAAGTAATGACGAAACTATGACGTAGCTGTGTAACAGTTATACTGTTATACACGATGTATGTAGTGATTATTAGTAAGGAATTTACACACGACTTATAAACGAGCTACTCATTGTATAAGTATAAGACAGGTAAACGTCTGTATATAGAGTTATTAAAGTCCCGTCGCTCTAATTTCCGACAGCCAATCACGTTGCAGGCCGGCTACATTTAAAAGTGTGCGTCTTGTGATTCGCTGATGATGATGTCATACATTTCCTAAGACTCGATAAATACTTAATATAATCGCCCGCCATTTTGGCTCTTTCGTTGGCGTTCGCAGAAAGCACACGAGGACGTTATTCGCCGCTCAATTATTTGCTGAATTACAGTGCGTTTGATTTATTATCATAGGAGCTACGATATGATAATGTTTAACGGTGTGGCAAATAGATTCCTCGTCTGGTAGCTCGGCAGCGAAAGAACAAAAATGGCGAACGATACTATCTACTTAGACTTTATAGAACCTTCACTTCCTAAGACGTAAGCAAAGAGGAGGAGTCACGCCGGGAATAACAGCGTCGCGACTATAGTAAGACCGTTAATAACCACAAGTAAAGCAAACGTTTATTCATTCAAAAATAAGACATTGCTCAATTTGATAAGTAATGTTTGCACTGAAAGTGTCAGATACATATAAGTATCAATATTTTATTCATCTCACCTTAGGTGTTTTGCATTTAATCTTCAAACCCAACTAATTTGGTGCTCTTGTTTCTTCCATTAAAATATTGCACCTCCGGTTTCAAATCTACTTTTGTTAGACAGCAGTAAGATAGAAAACATTTATTTATTACAAGATGTTAGATTCTGAACTACACTTTGAATATTGCACAGATGAGGTGTCTATGGAAAGTGAGCTACTTTCCTTTTCTACACAATACAGTAGAGGAAACTACCTTTGAATAAACTCGGTAACGCCAAAAAAAAATAATAACTTACACACATACACACACACACACGTACAAAGAAAAGTGACTGAGTTCTCCCTCTTTAAAAAATTTGCGCCGTTTGCTGCGTTAATCTGTTTCTCGTGTGCTTGGTGTTCAGCATTATTACTCACATAGTCCTTGTTTGCGTGTACTTTCGCTAACGATGTCACTGCACGTGTGACGTTTCAGACAATACGTCGAAATCTTTCATCTCTCGTAATGTAATTTTATACAGGGACATCATTTTATTTTTACATCACTTTTTATTGTACCTCAGTTTTTGAATGTAATTCACTCCCACCCCTTCTACTAATGACGTTCCAACTGTACACACAAAATCAAGTCCGCATATATAGTAAACAGCATTGAGTGAGTATAGTACGTTCCAGAAATATGTTCGCGTTTTCCAGTCACGAAAGAGCTTTCAATAATGAATCATATTTTCGCACATGTACTCTCCGTTTGCTTACGTCGCATCCCGATTTCCCCCATCTGCTTCTGCTCGTCCCTCTGTAAAAGCTGTTCTGTCTTAGCTCTTTTCTGAAAACATTATTTCTGTTAGGAATTGGACGTTTACGTAAAATAACTTTAATAAAAGGGCCTCGTTAAGTAATTAACTGCCACGTGATCCTGCAGCATAACCACTTGGACTGACAGTAGATAGTATGTCTGAGTAATTTTATCTTTCCTCATCGGGCAGAAGTGAAGATTGAATTTACAGTACGTAAGGTACTCTTTTATAGGGTAGGTACAGAATTATTTCAGCATGAGTTACTAGTACGAAGGACGAAACTGGCAATTTGAATTAGATGCAGTAGTCTATAGTGCGATAATATGCACAAAAGAATTGAAGCCTGTATCGAAATGAACGGCCACCATTTTCAAAAATGTGTTTAAATATCCATATTATGATTATTTATCAATTTAACTTCTTTCTCTATATTGCTGTAGACAGTATAATATACTGTACACTGCATAATGAATACGTTCGCATGGATAACTCAGTTCGTAAGTAAAAACACTTATTCTTAATACAGTACTGTATTTTGATTAAACAAAAACCCAATGAAGATTATCGAACTCAAAATCGCGATATTTCCTAGTTTACGTAAATGGATGAACTACTTTTCTTCCCTCCTATACCTAGTAGAGTGACTTGTTTGTGTTTTACGCCAGTATCATCGAAATACAGTCGTGGAAGGGGATGGCAAACTGTGTTTCCGGTTCTCTAAAGGTATAGCCAGGTTACTTAATATTAAAAATGTTAGTAAAAATAAAATGATGTCCCTGTATTTATTAGTTACACGGCAACCCAGTCACACGTAGTTGTAGCAGTAATCACAAAGCTGAATGGTACTAACGGGAAGTAATTTAAACGATTTTAAACGAGACAAAATATTGCTGGAGATAAAAAAAAAACTATGTCGTGAAGATGACACTTAAGGCCCATTCACAATGAAAATTAAACATAACTGTAACATAAACACAGAAGTTTGCGCTCAGGCTACCAAATGGAATCATACACAATGATTCACATAAGCATTGACATAAACATTACCGTAAGACGTTAACATGAAAGTTTGCAAACTCCAAACTTTCATGCTTATGCTTACGTGATTTGCAAACAGAACACAATCGTGGAGCGCTGAAGTATACGACAGAATATAAGGAAATGGCGTCGTTGTGATGTTTCCATGGTTACCAAGTATATTTGCTGTAATGTTTATGTTCCCATCGTCAATGATCTTGATTTTACCATAACGTTTATATTCTTAAGTTAACGCTTAAGTTAAGTTTAATTTTCATTGTGAATGAGCCTTTACTGTCTTCTTAAACTTCCATGACATTCTCATCTATCGTTAAGATTATTGAATTATCATAAAACTATAAACATGAAATTATATACTGTGTAAGCTTTACTCCTATGAACTGCAATTTCAAGTCCACCGCTGTGGAGTGACAATTAGTCTGCCTGACCGTCAAACGGCGGGCCCGGGTTCAAATCCCGATTGGGACATGTTATCTGGTTGAGGGTTTTTCGGGGTTTTCCCTAAACCAAATAAGAGCAAATGCTGGGTAAATTTTGGCGTTGTGCCCTGTATTCATTTCACCGGCATCACCTTCATCTTTTTCAGACGCTATACAGGGCGTCCAACTGAAGCCGTTCAAAAAATTGTTTTAGGCATCACGCACAACATGACTAGGGACTAGGGGTAGAACACAATACTTTTTGTCGTTGAAATTCTCCAACTTGCAGCGCTTGTATTTTAGTTTAAGTAACGATTGAGGACAACTAAAATAATAAATAAACTTACGTTCGTGGAACTATTATATTAAATTGTACGATGCGTCTGAGCAAAGAAACAAAGATTTAAAATACGCGGATCTCTCGAGGATAGTTCATGGCTCTTAGCTAAAGTGATGTGTTAGTATGAATATTTCGACTGCCTGATAGTAGTATTTTTTTTTTTAATTTTACTAAAATTTTCACACAAAATATGCTTATATATTTTTTTATTAATGATAGGACAAAGATATTAATTCACATCTTAGATCATGACACATACAATAACCCTACAAAATTTCATGCAATTATCTTTAATAGTTTCTGAGTTATGAAGGAAAAGGTTTGAAAATTTTAAGTGTCGGATAACGAGCGACAAACTTACCTACGGTGCTGCCTAGTACTCTCCTGGTGCACATTTTTGGCCATAACTTAGAAACTAATAGAGACATTTAGAAAATTCTTTCACAGATATAAAGGGAAAATTCTATACTACAGATTTTGGACAAACCAAATAAAAAAAAACTTTTTTGACTAGTTAAGCCAGTAACAGATTATTCTTTTGATAGAGTACAAAAAATTCTCAAATCATTTTAGTCCCAAATGAATACGTTTCTCAGAAAAAACTATTTTCCCCTAAATGTTAACACTGTTTTACTCCGTAAGTTTTATCCGCAAGATTATGACTTTTATTCTAAGTGTCGTTCGGGTTATCGTGAGATTCACAAGAGAAAATAATAAGCATCGAAGTTCGAAGATGAAGTCAAGTCGTATCAGCGACGTATCTGTATGTCACGAAACGAATATTCCCTACGAAGCCTTTATGGCTTAGTGATAGAGCTCTTTCTTCTCGTTACAAAGACCGGGCTTCGAATTTCTCTATGTAAACCGCACACGTGCAAACACATCGCACACGATGATTCCTGAGTTATTCAGAGGTGAGAGCACCACTCCCTTCACGTCACGCTACCGCACGCCACTGAAAAATTCCATTCTATTAATAAACATATAACAGTTAAGACTATTTTAGTGAAAATAAGAAACCCTGAAATAAGTCCAACTCGTCAATAATTTCGCTGCTCCCAGAGACTCCACGACTAGCGAAAACTATGCAAATCAGACGATAAGATATAGGCTATCTAATGATGGAAACTTAGTTATAGCTGGTACTTTTGAAATTGCGTTCACCTTATTGATTTAGCGGGTGGTGTATAGTCAGTAATACCCGTCCTTTGCCGTAATGACCGTTGCTTTGTTGGCAAATATGCCACTACAAGTTCCGATCGATGTCAACCAAACATACGAGGGTTGATAATGAGTATGATTCTCTCGGTAACAGTTTCTTGCATGCTAGGGGAAATTAATTTTTTCTTTTGTGTACACACTGTTCGCAATTGACCTTGAGCTATTATAAAGACTGGAACAACAATCATAGCTGACAGGTAGGTACTATGCAACATTGCGATGATTATAGGCGGCAATCGTAGGAAGAGGCCTGGTCTTATAACCAGAGGAGTTAAGCTTCTTCACGATAATGCCACACAACACACTACACGGCGAACACAGTCATTTTACTGAAACATTATGGAGCACTCTCCTTACAGCCCAGATTTAGTTCCATCTGATTTTAATTTGTCTGGATACCTGAAGAAACATCTTGGAGGAAGGTATCATTTCTGGACGATGCAACTGTACAGGATGCTCTCCAAAATTTGTTAGAATATTAAATGTTGTTATGTTTTTATTTAACGACGCTCGCAACTGCAGAGGTTATATCAGCGTCGCCGGATGTGCCGTAATTTTGTCCCGCAGGAGTTCTTTTACATGCCAGTAAATCTACTGACATGAGCCTGTCGCATCGACCTGGCCCGGGATCGAACCCGAAACCTTGGGCATAGAAGGCCAGGGCTATACCAACTTGCCAACCAGGTCGACGTTAGAATATTAAAGGACGGATTTTAACAAAAAGGGAATTTTCAATAATGTGTCACGGTGAGGTAAGTAAGCTATGAAATATCGTCTAGGTCTAGGAGAATATGTAAAAAAAAGTAGGTATCTCTTGCAGTTAGACATTATAAATGTAATTCCTGTGGTTATACGTTATACATAAAACCTTAGGAAAACTGGTAACCTTACTTAATGATCAAACATTGTATATGATTAGGCCTACAGGTTTGCGGACTTTTAGGAATGATTTCAAAATAGTAATATTGTAATACATGTGCAGAGACTATGAGTAGGCCTATCTAAATGTTGACTTAAATATCATGTCACTTTCTAATAAAAATAACTCACCGGAACAAAGGAGCTCAGCAGGTAGGCTCTCCCGTCGTACAGAATGTTGTGCGATCAAGGTCAGGGAGACGGACGTTTGAGATTACTCATCGTTATGAAGTCTCGCGAACGCTGCGACCGCCACACATAGCAAGCGATGTTCAACCGTCGGAACGAAAATTAATAATTTTATTAATTTAGTTATTAACAGGTTTTTTTACATAAAGTCATAAAACTTGAGACATGGATTAGGAATAAGATTTTCTTTAATACGAATGAAATTCGCATGAATTTAATTAGTTGCATTCAAATATAAAACTATTTCTTTTTTCAATGAGGCGTTTTATGAACATGCCTTAATATTATTCGGATTAGTCTTTAAGGTATTAAAATATGGTTATTCAGGTTTACAATGGCGTCTGTTTAGTTTCGATGACACTTCATATAGGGTGTCTAGAATATTTTAAATGATGGATAACATGTAACTGCAACCCATTTTTCAGTAATCCGTATGACTAAAATATTAATGATATGGCTTTAATAGTTGGCAGTTTAATTTATTTTATAACAACATTATTATATTAAAAGCCAAAAAAAAAATCATGACATCGCTGGCATATTCTTAAAATTTTGTATGGAATGACCCACATATGATCTCCTGGCCTAGTTGCCTCATAAGTGGTGCCTTTTTGGTGTCACTTGTGAGGTTCAGACCTGTCTTCGGATAATATAACATAACAAATTTGATCCGTAAAAAAAAAAATGTAACTTTTCGTTCTGCAAAGGAATTTTGAAAATTTACATTTGTTCTGCACATTTGAAAGACAGAAGTAAAATTCTTTCAATAATTTATTAGGTATTATAATATACTGCTCTCTTAAATTGACTGATCATATCGGGAATTAAATCAATCGCTTTCTCAAAACACGTTATGAAATATTTCATATAAAACAATTAGCCTATTTTTTTTCGAAAAGAAAGAAAAAATGGGCAAAATTAAATTGAACTGTTTGGTTTGAAATATCTCAAAGAAAACCCCCTTGAAATTAATAATATTACATACAGTTCACAATGTATAAACATCGTTCAATAAACTCACCACAGTATTACGAATTCTCATTTAAGACAAGCATTTGCTAATATGAAATATCTCAAGAAAAAGAAGTCTCTTCGGCGCATAATGTTTCGTGACGAAAAGAAAAATATTTTAAAAAAAAGTTCTATACTTTTATGTAGTAAAATTATTAACTATTATTGAAACGAACATTGCACATTTCTTTCAATTCAATACTCCTATGTTGAACATTGATGACTGTTAGCAACACGCACTTTCTGAGATCGTTCATTACTTTCTTCATAATATATCTATCCTATGTTTGTATTAGGCCACTCGAAATTTACACTTTCGGAACTTGACTTGAATGGATTCGCAACTGCGACTTCAAAGTATTGTAAGCCTTGAGATCATAATGCACAGAAGTCTTCTATACTTCAACTCCGTTTTCAGTGACACTACATAGTGGCACAAAGGGACGATCTAGTAAGAGCTATCTGATACATCAAACTGAACGGGATATTCTTGTTCTTTAAACACACTTCGTGTATTTTCCATCCAAGTTACAAGAGCTGTAATTAACGCTTCCAATATCGCTAGTCAGTAGGCCTATTTACTGGCACGCAAAAGATATTTCAATTGTTTACATAATATGTATCCTATGTTCTCGTATTTTTCGTAAGAGGATTGATAACTGTTGTAATCATATGTTCATAATCGTTCGGTCTACCATCCATCACCATTATCATCATCATCATCATCATCCATCATCATCATCACTACCACAACCACACTTCTATATTCCTTAGTCAACTGATCTAAAACAGGTTTGAACGTCATAAGTAACGCCAATAAGGCATCACTTATGAGATAACTAAGTCAGGAGATAATGGAGTAGGATGGTCAGTTCCTTGTAACATTCAGGAAGACTAATTCGTGATTACAATAATAATTGATCTAGGATAATGAATTAAGTTATTTACTTCGGAATATGTATGATAAGACTTTCTGTTAAATTATAACGTACCTTGTTTACATGTTTCGACCTATTTATGGGTCATTCTCAGAACTGATCGTTGTTGGTCTTGGCGCCTTTTGTTTTGTTTCCTGTGAGGGTGTGTTCGTGTGGTATAGTGTAGAGTCAAAGAGTGTGTGTGTTCTGAAATTGAGTTGTGTGTTCAGTTTCTGGCTTTTTGGTTGGGTGTGTAGTATTTCCATGGCTGTGTTGATGTCTCTGTGAGTGTGGTTAGCATTTGTGATGTGTTCTGCATATATGGAGTTGTGGAGAAACTAAACACACTAGAACAATATGAAATATACAGACACACGAAAACACACCCCAACGAAATTCCTAACACGCAACTCAATTTCAGAACACACACACTCTCTGACTCTACATTATACTACACGAACACGCCCTCACAGGAAACAAAACAAGAGGCGCCAAGGCCAACATCGACCAGTTCTGAGGATGACCCATAAATAGGTCGAAATCTATACTAATAAAAAATCTGTAGCCGAAATTTTTCTGGTAATTTTCGATTTTCCAAAAATAATTGGTCCTAACATATATAATTAACCGCCCTGAAACCGAAAATCGCTTTTTTTTTATTTTTGTTTGTATGTCTGTCTGTCTGTCTGGATGTTTGTTACCTTTTCACGCGATAATGGCTGAACCGATTTATAAGAAAATTAGAATATAAATTAAGTTCGTTGTAACTTAGAATTTAGGCTATATGACATTCATAATATTTTATTTAAAAAGGGGGTTATAATGGGGCTTGAATTAAATAAATCGAAATATCTCCCTTATTATTAATTTCCATGACAAATATTACACAACAAACGTTTCTTTAAAAATAATTTCCGATAAGTTTTATTCTATGCAAAATTTTGATAGGACTGATGTTTAATGAGATAAATGAGTTTCAAAATTACAATAACAACGCCATCTAAGGCGTTGTAATGAAATAAAAAACAAATGACTTCGTCTATAAGGGGTTTGGACAACAACAATCGAAAGCTATGAAACATAGCCTACAGAGAATGTTTCTGTGTTTGTATGAAGTAATATCAGAAGATAAATTAACCGATTTGTATATAATTAATTATTAATTCACCATTGGAAAGTGTAGTTTCTCTAGATGGACATAATGCTATAATGTTATTACAGTAACTTCTGAGTGAATCGAGGACAGGGAAGATTAAAATAGCTTCTTATGCACAGAAAACTTTATAGGCTATTCTGTACATTCGTTTCCTGTATTTCCTAAAATAATATTTATGACCAAATGAGTGGTCTCTGGACCAAAATGATCGCATTTTAATTTTTTTATACAATTTAAATTAAGTAACATAATAAACGATTTATCCTTCTATCAAACACGAATGTTCCCTGGATCAAATGTCCTATTTTAATTATGCAATTAATTTATATTTATTTCAGCGGGTGCAGCGGAGCGCTAGTATGTAAATAATGTACCTTAGAATTTAACACAAGAAAGTCTTATCATACATGTTCCGAAGTGATACAGTGTTAAAAGTTGTGTAATCAAGCTGTATAAGTTATTTACTTACAGCTGAAAAAGTAAAGTAGATGCGCAGTAGACCATGATGGAAGAGCGTTCACTTCTGGGCGTGTTTGGCTCTGGTGTAACAAAGCAGTGATTTGCGCAGTAAATCATGATGACATCATCTCCTCTGCAGCGGCCGTTGGAAGGAAGAAAGCGCCTTCCATTCTGCGAGTGTTTGACTCAGGTCTAGCCAAACTGGTATGCGCAGTAGATCATAATGACATCATCTTCTCTATAGCGGCCGGCAGAAGGGAGAAAGAGCCTTCACTTCTGCTCGTGTTTGGCTCAGGTATAATCTTCCCTGCTAAACATCTTATCGTATTCCATTCGAATTATTTGTAAGGAAAGAAAATGTTTATTTATTTTTACAAATACGATTGGATCCGCCTAGAGTCTAACTACAACGGAATAATGCAAATACTAATTGTTATTATACGCACAATGGAATTTAGTAAGACGATAATTTCAACAAAATGTACAATATTATGGAAGTGACATTTTCATAGTAGCTAGTATATTTATTGAGTGTACCTGATGCCAAGGAAATTGATATTGACTGAGTATATCGATATCAAGTTATGGTATTCCTCAATTATTTGCAGAAACAATTCGGAATCATCAGTAACAAGAAACAAGCAACAATATGAAACCGATAATATTACAGTGACAAATGAATCTAATTGAATTAAGATCAACGCATTCTTACATTCCATTGGTGAATTGATAAATAAGCGAAACAGTCAATGATATAATAAACGTTTTTTATATACACTTAGTAGCTTTATAAAGAGCCCTATTTGTTAGCCAAAATGGTTCGTAATATGCCAAAATATTGTACCAGTACAAATTAATATTGCCATGTCGACTGAAACAATACTTCTATTATGACGTCATAACTTGTGCCATAAAATTAATGTTATGTTGAAAAGATTTTCAGTGAAATAATATTTGATCACAGTTACGAAACCATATCTCCAAATTTTTGCCGGTAATCACCATTACGAAAAGTACACCATTCATACCAAACTGCTATATGTAATCACAATAATTACAGCACCATTACTGTACTACTAAACAACTACAGGTAATCACCATTACAACACCATCATTACCAAACTACTAAGGTAATCACCATTACAATACCATCATTACCAAACTACTAAGGTAATCACCATTACAATACCATCATTACCAAACTACTAAGGTAATCACCATTACAACACCATCATTACCAAACTACTAAGGTAATCACCATTACAATACCATCATTACCAAACTACTAAGGTAATCACCATTACAACACCATCATTACCAAACTACTAAGGTAATCACCATTACAACACCATCATTACCAAACTACTAAGGTAATCACCATTACAATACCATCATTACCAAACTACTAAGGTAATCACCATTACAAAACCATCATTACCAAACTACTAAGGTAATCACCATTACAACACCATCATTACCAAACTACTAAGGTAATCACCATTACAACACCATCACTATCAAACTACTAAGGTAATCACCATTAAAACACCATCATTACCAAACTACTATATAGGTAAACAACATTAACACCAAACTACTACAAGTAATCACCATTACTACCAAACTACTAAGGTAATCACCATTACAACACCATCATTACCAAACTACTAAGGTAATCAACATTACAACACCATTATTACCAAACTACTAAGGTAATTACCATTACAACACCATCATTACCAAACTACTAAGGTAATCGACATTACAACACCATCATTACCAAACTACTAAAGTAATCACCATTACAACACCATCTCTATCAAACTACTAAGGTAATCACTATTAAAACACCATCATTACCAAACTACTATATAGGTAAACAACATTAACACCAAACTACTACAAGTAATCACCATTACAACACCATCACTACAGCTTTTCCGGTTTTAGGAGTAAATACATGAATCCATGCAACAGTTTCTAAACCTAATTTATATCTTTACAATATTCAATTTATACTTTTCACTGTTAGTAAGAGTCAACATAACGACACGATAATCTTTAAGTATTCTAATTGAATAACTATCCACACATTAATTAACGAAATATCAGTGCTATTTAAAAAACAGCAGTGGTTCACTAGTGAAGCAAGCTAAAGAGTTTATGGACATAGAACCACAAGGTCTAAGTAGTTCGTTGCGCCATTGCTCTCTTGCATCTGTCTGCGTTCTCTTGTACTCCACAGCGGTGATCTTGGTATTGTTTAATAGGTCTTCTGATGCTCTTTTCCACTTTTCCTTCTGTCAACTTTGAAATTCGAAACCTTCTGAAAGTTAAAAAAAATTCACAACTACTTTTGAAAATAGCAGGTCCAAATTACTCCGGGACGATTTTTATCGCGTTTATATAGTCGAAATTTTCGCAATCAAACGATCGACATCTCAAACGACCGGATCGGTTCAGTTCTCATGAAGTTATGCGCGTAAAATTACAGCCGGAATGTAGTTTTCGAGGCACGTTTTGCTCTATCTGTCTCACCATTCTTAAAGTTCAGACTGGTTTCGTGTGTATGTTTACGGCAACGAGACTCCATTCTCAACACGTTACCAAGTGGTTGGTGACCTACCGCACAGTGTCCAATACAAGGAAATTATTCTACGCCAAAAAGTACACCATAATTACACCATTTTGAAAGTAACAAGTGAGTCATTCCAAGCAAAAAAGTACGTTTTTGAACCATGATGTCTCAAAAGTTTAAAATATTGTAGTAGGTTATTTTGTATGTTCTAAATATGAATTTCAAGCAATACTATATTTATATCTTTCATAGTTTGGCAGCAATCAGAATTTAAAATATTGGTTTAACAAAGAACGCGGTTTCATTCATTGAAGTTTTCTTACTATGTAAAGAAAGACGGAAAAATCATTTCAATGCAATTCGAAAAAGGAGAGCCTTGTTTATAAATGCCCTTAAAATTAAAAAAAAAATATATATATATATATAATTTTTTAAATAGTTACCCACCGTAAAATAATTTTAAAAAATTAAGAACACAAAATGCACCACATTTTTACAGACGAAAAAACATGTGTTTAATTCTTTAGGGTACATCGATTCCACTGTGAAAATTTCAGAATGTCGACTTAAATATCATGTCAGTTTTTTATAAAAAATAACTCACCGGAACAAAGGAGCTCAGCAGGTAGGCTCTCCCGTCGTACAGAATGTTGCGCGATCAAGGTCAGGGAGACGGACGTTTGAGATTACTCATCGTTATGAAGTCTCGCGAACGCTGCGACCGCCACACAGCAAGCGATGTTCAACCGTCGGAACAAAAATTAATAATTTTATTAATTTAGTTATTAACAGGTTTTTTCAGATTATATAATAAAACTTGGGAGACGGATTAGGAATAAGATTTTCTTTAATACGAATGAAATTCGCATGAATTTAGTTTGTTGCATTCGAATATAAAACTATTTCTTTTTTTCAATGAAGTGTTTTTATGAGCATGCCTTAATATTACTCGGATTAGTCTTTAAGCTATGAAAATATGGTTATTCAGGTTTACAATGGCGTCTGTTTAGTTTCGATGACACTTCATATAGGGTGTCTAGAATATTTTAAATGATGGATAACATGTAACTGCTACCCATTTTTCAGTAATCCGTATGACTAAAATATTAATGATATGGCTTTAATAGTTGGCAGTTTAATTTATTTTTATAACAACATTATTATATTAAAAGCCCAAAAAAATTCATGACATCGCTGGCATATTCTTAAAATTTTGTATGGAATGACCCAAGTCTTAGAACAATACTGTGATGTAATTATAGGTTGTTTCAAGAGCATGTGCCATGTAACGTTTCAAAGTTTCAAAATTAATAATCTGGATTGTCTTTGATTACTGAGATTGTTTCAGTAGCATGACATAATATAACATTTTCAACTTTCTAGACGACGAAATGAGGTCTTCAAGATTTCAGAACTCTCGACTCTAGGTTGAGGAGTTAGATGAAAATATTCTCTCGACAGTGCTTTGCAATACACATTCTTCAACGTTTCTGAATTACTTACTGCTGAAGATATTATCAATAACGGGATCAGAATTGTTATTAATTTTCATGGCATGGCATGGCATAATATAACTTTTTCAACATTCTAGACGACGAAATGAGGTCTACAAGATTTCAGAACTCTCGACTCTAGGTTGAGGAGTTAGATGAAAATATTCTCTCAACAGTGTTTTGCAATAGACATTCTTCAACGTTTCAGAATTACTTACTGCTGAAGATATTATCAATAACGGGATCAGAATTGTTATTAATTTTCATGGCATGGCATAATATAACTTTTTCAACTTTCTAGACGACGAAATGAGTTCTACAAGATTTCAGAACTCTCGACTCTAGGTTGAGGAGTTAGATGAAAATATTCTCTCGACAATGTTTTACAATACACATTCTAACGTTTCTGAATTACTTACTGCTGAAGATATTATCAATAACGGGATCAGAATTGTTATTAATTTTCATGGCATGGCATAATATAACTTTTTCAACTTTCTAGACGACGAAATGAGGTCTACAAGATTTCAGAACTCTCGACTCTAGGTTGAGGAGTTAGATGAAAATATTCTCTCGACAGTGCTTTGCAATACACATTCTTCAACGTTTCTGAATTACTTACTGCTGAAGATATTATCAATAACGGGATCAGAATTGTTATTAATTTTCATGGCATGGCATAATATAACTTTTTCAACTTTCTAGACGACGAAATGAGGTCTTCAAGATTTCAGAACTCTCGACTCTAGGTTGAGGAGTTAGATGAAAATATTCTCTCAACAGTGTTTTGCAATACACATTCTTCAACGTTTCAGAATTACTTACTGCTGAAGATATTATCAATAACGGGACCAGAATTGTTATTAATTTTCATGGCATGGCATGGCATGGCATAATATAACTTTTTCAACTTTCTAGACGACGAAATGAGGTCTTCAAGATTTCAGAACTCTCGACTCTAGGTTGAGGAGTTAGATGAAAATATTCTCTCAACAGTGTTTTGCAATACACATTCTTCAAAGTTTCTGAATTACTTACTGCTGAAGATATTATCAATAACGGGATCAGAATTGTTATTAATTTTCATTTTATTTTCATGTCGATCCGCCAAGTGTTTGGAACCAAAACGGTGCCAAATTCGTTCGATCACCAATATCACCATGGAGATGAAAATAGCTGCACACCAGATATTAACCACACCTATTAAGTTACCAATGTGAACACTCGGTTGAGGTGTATTCTCATCCTGTAGGACGAAGCTGAGGTATCTTTGACGCAGTTCCTTCAGAATTCCAGTTTCCAGCATTCTCTGTATGCTGCAATGCAAGTCAAAATACACTGAAATTATGCTAATAAAGACAAAGATTTCTAAAATTAAACATTAGTATTGATTACCATAAGAGGGACTGGTCATACCCTTGTCTAGCAAAATTTATACTTTCACACTCTACTATTTCTAACCAGGTTTGTAGGCTACAATAGAAGACTAACACGTTATCTACTCAGTTATCAGCAGGATAAAATATATCTCATACAGTCTACGGAGCGATTCAAAATGTTTGTGAAATGCTAGGTGGTGAAAGATTTTGGAACAGAAAATATAAAAAAAAAGTTTCGAAAATACAGATTCATTTCAGAGATAAAGTGAACTGGGGTAAGTGTAAATTTGGAACAAGTGTAACCTATTTCATTAAACCCAAAAAGGCGAGTTTGTAAAGTAGCGCCAACTATCGAATGTTCATGCTACTAGAAGCTACTTCACATATTACATTTTTGAATGGGAACATTATCGCGCCCAAAATATAAAATTTTGATTTTATGTGTATTTTGATTCTTTCAATCTGTGTTAAGCAAAAGTTCTTAGGAACATAAAGAATGCGTTTTATTTAGTTTGTGTATCATTTTGTCATTTAAATACTCGTATTTGCAGAGTATTAGATGCACAAAATATAAAATTCTCATTCTATGTGTCTTTTGATTATTTCAATTTGTCTTAAGCAAAAGTTCTTAGGAACATAAAGAATGCTTTTTATTTAGTTTGTGTGTCATTTTGTCATTTAAATATATGTAGTGTATTAAATACCCAAAATATAAAATTCTGATTCAATACAGAATGTAATGATCTTTCATATCCGCTTCCACCAAGACATATTCTGATCTTTGCTGCATAAAGATACGTACTCTGTTACACTAACCCCAGCACTGAGGGCAACTGTAACCCATGAGCCGACAAATATTTTGTGTTCGTGGATCTCAATTTAATAACGTAATTTTTCTTCCTTTTCATCATAGTTAGATAAGATATTGATTGTCACCTGTTCAAATTTTAGACAAATTTTAATTTCTATTGTAATGACAGCTAGGAAGTTCGTATCGTAATTCCGGTGTTGAACTTGGACTGTAACGCAACCGAATGCATAGCAGCAGGAGACGTCAACATTTAACGAAGAATAATCCGGGAAAAAATAAACTATTACACATTCCTGTTTGCATAATTATTTAATAACAGATTAGTTTACTTTTTTTTAAATCATGGATAATAATAACATTACGCAAATACTGTAATACAATCATAACGGATTAGCTCACTTCGTTCAGAACCTAAAATATTAATTACAAAGTAACAATATTCTTCAAACTATTCACGACTCTACACAGATCCACAGAATCATACTATGCGTTGTTTATGTGAACTGCATATCGTCAGTAGCTAGCGGCAGCAGGGAGGTGCGGGTGACATCTATACTACTCGCTGTACTGAACTGAAATCTACTGTTTTGGTACGAATTTCCTACCTATTACTATAACCTTCATCTCAGTCAGACGATAGATAACCATAGCAATTGATAAAGTGTTGTAAAATAACCATCTAAGCTTCAAATTCAATTTAATTCATCAGTAACCTAGAATTTCACAATTACCTTTTGAATCACGTTATGAAAATTATGGTCTGTCCAAAACAACTTCCGACCTGACAAATGGCGCCTTTATCATGTTGCCATGGCAACCATTTAAATCAACCAATCACAATAGACGCGTAACCATGGTAACGGGACGGTGTTGCCGTGTCTATGTTTACAAGTTGCATGTGAATACCACGGGCTAGTGGTGAATACTCGTACAGTGCCCGGAATGACTTTGAGTTGGCTGGTTAGCGCGTGCTTTGTGTGGATTAAAAATATTATTTAGTTGTATTATTGTTTTAGTGTATCGATAATTATTGTGTTTGAATTTTATTACACGTATTACCTTCGTTGTCATTGGTGGAGTGTGTGGCTATGTGTGTTTTCTAGTTTCTGCGAGAGTTTCTAAATAGGTGACTTGTGCAATGTCGGAAGGAAGAAAAGGCAGGCGGAGAATAAAGAATATTGGACAACGTGCCTCGTGAAAGAGTCAAGCGCGAGAGATGGTGTATTATGTAAGAGAGTATTTTGAGAGGAAAAAAGATAATGGCGGGCCTCTTTTACCTTTGGCGCAAGTCGTAATGAGAACTGCTGCTTGTGTTAAAATTAATAAGAGCACTGTTATCGATATTGGAAAAGAAAAAGATCGTGCAGATTTTTAGTCATAAATATTTTTTAGTTTACAATTTTTTCAACGTCTTTCTAACAATATTACAGTGAAGAATACCGACACTCATAAAAGTAAAAGCTTCGTACAAAATTTAATCTGTTTTTACAGTTTACAGTCCTTTCGACGATTTTCTAACGGTATTACATTGAAGAATACTACTACTACTACTACTACTACTACTAATAATAATAATAATAATAATAATAATAATAGTAGTAATAATAATAGACTAATAAAAATAATAATGTACACAAATTTTAATGCCTAGTGTTCAACAAATTGGTTAGAAATGTATGTGTTCATGTCAGCCGTTCATTACTGCACTCTATCGGCAGCGCACTCACTTACACGTAAGATGGGCAACATGACAACACTGCTCCCCCTTCTCTCAGCATATTCCGAATCTCACCGGTCCGGTGGCATCAATGACGTCACGTTGCAGCGAGATAAGGAACAAAACTGCTGGAAGGATCGATGCTGTCATGGCGACTGTACAAGTTGTTGTCTGTGCTACGCTAGCAAAATTTTGCGAAATTTTCGTACTCCCATCTCGTTCAAAGAAAAGATAGCATAAACAATTTATTTCTTGAACCGGTAGTAATAACTGGTCCGTTGACATGTTCGCTCATAAGCCATTAACACATTGTTTTTACGTTGTGCTCATTACAAACAATACAGCAGAAATAAAGCAGAACACACCGCCATGACATAACAGTGCACAATAGTTGATGGCACCGGTGCGACACTGGTGGAGCATCAATGACGTCATCGGTGGAATTCGGAACACCGTGATGCCATCGGATTGCTCACCGGTGAGATTCGGAATACGCTCTCTGTAAACTGTCAAGTCGGAAGTATTGTCGGACCATCGGATCTATGCCCCTTCAGCGCTGTCGTCGTTCTTGGAAAAGTTAACGCCTCTACTCACCCCATTCCACCAGTTTCTCTCCCACTACGTCAAACAGCAGGCCACGAACCTTGCCGAATAGGGATGTTGCCAAACTTCCGTCAAACAATGTCATGTCTCTTGAATATTGCTTATAATATTGTAAGGTTAATTATTATTTATTCATAATTTAATTTAAGTAGGTCTAATGACGCTGATTGACTTATGCAAAATGCTATTACTTGCTTAATAACATTTCTTTCACTACTCCGTGCTACAGTATTCATGTTGAGTTGACAACACTGGACTGCAAGTGCAAATAAACTGTCCCGCAAGAAGGCTCAAAATTGTGAGTAGTGGGGGAGAGAGAGAGAGAGAGAGAGAGAGAGAGAGAGAGAGAGAGAGGGATAGAAAAGAGAGAAATAGGAATACAGGGAGAGAAATGAATTGCCGAGGCTGAAAAGGAATTAAGGTTCAGTTCGCATATCTTACGGGGGCACAGATCCGATGGTCGGACTATAGTTTTGGTCAAGGTATAACTGTGGTTTTAGGGAACGTCATTTTTAAGAGAAGATAGACATCTTACTTGTTCTTAAAGAGGCCTCGAAATGGACTGTGCTTGACCAAAGCCATCGCCCTTCGTCCTGGAATATTTGCTCCGTGCACGAAGATTATGTCGCATGTAGCATTGCGGAGTAAGCTAGAGGATGCTTCCTGGGGCAGCACGTGGGCGTACTTAGGTCCCTCGCATACCCGACGCACGCCTTCTTCGTGGGTTCTCGGCAAATCGTCTTCTGTTGGTTTTAAGAGCTTGTTGAACACTCCTTGTATGACTGGATCGTTATTGTCCTGTAGCATGGAAAAATGACATCGAGTCAGTTAATAGGATCTCTATATTGTATTATAAATTCTTCATGAACAGAAACGCTCATTAGTTTCGTAAACATGGTGCTGTTGACGACAACAATAACGGAATTGATGTCCAGTTAGATGACGCCGAGTATTACCATGAAATATTTATACACACAATTGATATAAAAATTTTGGACACATGTCTTCGAAAATTGTCATCCTTTTTTTTTTTTTTTTCATATTTACACAGACGAAAACCACGAACAATAGTAATTTCATTCAGCTGGCAATATTATGTATATGCTTGCTTACTTAAAAATGGCTTTTAAGGAACCCGCAGGTTCATTGCCGCCCCCACATAAGCCTGCCATCGGTCCCTATCCTGTGCAAGATTAATCCATTCTCTATCATCATATCCCACATCCCTCAAATCCATTTTAATATTATCCTCCCACCTGAGTGGGATGATTCACGGGGATTTATCGTCATTTACGGAGTTTATTTCCGAAGACATTCTGAGCAAAAAATTTCATATAAACATTTGTCCTAAACTCAATATTTTCAAAGTTACATTAATTTGAAGTTATTTGTAAAATACAATTATTATTTGGTTTTAAGAGTAAAAGAATGAACTGTTCAGGAGTAGGCCTATCATTCCTTTAATTAGCTAATGTTTTCAAGAAGGATCGGTGGAGCGGAGAAAAATTCTCTCCGGCACTGGAATTCGAACCCGAGTTTTCAGCTCTACGTGCTGAAGCTCTAGCCACTAAGCCACACCGGATTCCAGCTCCCATGCCGGATTTAATCCCCCTCAGTTTAAGCTCCACTGTTCAGTTTCCCTTTAGTGGCCAACCCTCATGCATTGCGTCACAGTTGTGTGACGGTGGCACAATGTCCAACACACTAATGTGCTGAGGTGCACTCATTACGAGTAACAAAGTAGCCGGGATCCGACAGTATTATGAAGCTAAAAATGTGTTGTGAATTCCATAGTTCTGTACTGTCTATTGTAATTGGGGCTTTGCCCTGTTTAAATAAATAAATAAATAATTCATAAATAAATACATAAATAAATAAATACATACATACATAAATAAATACATAGGTACATAAATACATACATAAATAAATACGTAAATAAATACATACATAAATAAATACATAAATTCATACATAAATAAATAAATAAAATAAATAAAATAAAAATAATTAAATTAAATAAATTCATTAAATAAATAAAATAAAATAAATAAAATTAAATAAATAAAATAAATAAAATAAAATAAATTAAATTAAATAAACAAAATTAAATAAATAAAATAAAATAAATAAATACAGAATGTTTTTTTTTTATTTTTAACTACAAAATTACATTTTTTACGCGTTTATCACAATGGTTACAAATCACGCCAGTCTTTTAAATTCTTCAAGACTGTACATTACGATGCATAAGTTAATGAAATTGTAAAGATCAAGTTCCTAAAGTCATATGAGTTGTAAAAATTTTTGTGATAAGTGCGTAAGAATAATGTAATTTTTCGTTAGAAACTGAAAAACAAAATCTGTATAAAGCTATTAACAACATATTTTCAGCTTCAGAACACTAGCCAATTAAAGAAATGATACTTCTGAATAGTTCAATTTCAATTTGTAATTTTCTTCTACCCTTAAAACTAAAGAAAAAAGGTATTTTACTAACAACTTCAAACTAGTATTGTAACATTTCAGATATAATTTCTTTTAAAGTTCTTGTAATCGTCAGAACGTAAATGAAGATATGCCTTTGTAGTTATAACGGACGAAATGGAACATTAGCATTAAAAGAAGAATATTCTTCCATTCACTATAAATATTTCATCCCTACGGCATGGATCTCGGTTCTTACCCTAAAGAATGCGTAAGTTGAGGAATGGAACGTAACGCCCAGGCTGTAGCTTCTATCTTGCAGCAATTCCTGGAAGTTGTTGAAGGGAACCACGGTGCGCCGAAGAGTGAGATACGAAGTGAGGAAGGATGAGTAGCCGGCGAACAGAACCAAGGAGGTGATCTGCGATATTAGACAAACCACATGCCCTGAGGTACATCTGAGCACCAGATCTTGAGCTGCAACACGAAACAGGTACTACACGCTTAGTATTTTAGTCGTATGTTTAACGATGCTGTGTCAACTATTACAGTCTTAGAAAAAAGTTTTGTCGCGCAGATATTTTATAAGTCCCAGAAAGGAAACAGTGCGCATGATCAGACATACGAATACAACGAAACAAAACTAATTCGATTATCTCAACTATTCCTTCCCTTCTGAACCAGATCGCTCATCCTCTGATCATGAGCACTGCCTCTTTTCTGAGACTTTTGAAGTATCTCAGCGACAAACATTTTTCTAAGACTGCACGTTATATTTTAAAATAAATAGAATTTGGTGATAGTAACATGGATAAATATATAATAGGATGCGAAACTGCGGTCAGCACCATCTGGCGGCGGGGGGCTGAAATAAGATGATCAGCGCCCAACGTCGTAGGTGGTGAACATTAGAACTACGTGTTGGCTACATTACCCAGAGTTCTCTATTTATCCATTCGAGATAGTGTTCCAGGAGCCAAGATGGCAGACAGAAACTTGTTAATAAGTGAACATAAAGTGATACTACGTGTGTGTATAAATAGTGATGTTTATGGACGTTGTAAAAATAGTGTTGTTGAATGTATTGTAAAGTAATAGTAATATAATAAATTGAACTAAGTAGTTCTTGCAGTCTTTTCCATTGCGCTGTACAATAAATACCCAAAGAATACAATCCCAATTATCTAACCTTTTGCTTTATTTTTTGTCTCTGTCTGGTTATATTTTAATTGGGTAGTGTAAAATAGATCGTCTCTTTTATCTTCCTGTTGGCTCCGGTAAGAATTTTCAGTAGAAGATGCTGTGAGGAATAAAAACGTAAATGTTTTATTTTAAATTGGGTTAGTTTTGAATATCGATGAGGGTGCTAAATGTATGAAGTAATTAGTTACTCTTTTCGCTACTTGGTGCGCTGCTAGATGTAATAACGACCCTCCTCCCAACAGGTGGCAGCAAGATCAATTTCTACAACAGCGCCTCTAGTACAGTATGTGTTACTGTAAACTCAGTAAGTTTCGCATCCTATTATATATTCATTTATGATAGTAAGAGTTATTTGGCGAGATGAGGAGTAGGCGTCGCCATGTGACTATCTGATATTTGCATTACAGTTGAAGAAACCTTGGAAAAACCCTAGCCAGGTAATCAGCCCAAGCGGGAATTGAACTCGGTCCTGCAGGGAAACGAGCTACCGACAGAGCTACATTTTTACCATTGTGTATTAATTGTCTATAAACAATAAACAGAAAGTTAGGAACTCATAAGAACACCAATTTTATTGAATAAATCCCTACAATAACTAAAATCCTAAACTTTGATAATATAATCAAAAGGAAATTAATGAAAAGCTTTTTCGCAATAAGCTCATCGTGTACTATGTGATCACATCAGCCATTCTTTACTACAACGAACTACAGTCTGTTTCTGGAATCTGTGGAGTAAGTCGACGCATTTGAGTGGAGCCTATGACAAGCGAAAGGACGAACCTAACAGTGCTGGAGTGTATTGCGGGCTGCATCGGCTCACGGCCGCTAAGGGATATGATGCGCGTGGCAGAAGGTGATAGGTAGGGGTGGCATTTTAGACGCTTATCTTCATTGCTTTCCCTCAGAGCGGTCATTGGATTGGCTCCCTCAACTCACAACTTGCGCAAGGTACTTGTTTCGGTTCCTATACTCTACAGATTCCAGAAACGGAGTATAGAAAGGGATACAATAAAGTGGTGAGCATTGTTAAATTAATTACATTATGAAATTTCAAACTAGACCTTCACAAGTTATTGTATTATTTTCCTGAAAAAGTGGACGATAAGTTCCACAGGGTTTATCAATTAATCATGTTGAAATATTCATACAAAAAATTCTTTATGTTATCGACCATGCCGAAATGTAGTAATTATACACCTGGTAGCAGATCTTTAATGCATGTCATTAAAGTACATCTATTCATTAAAGGTCAGGTCTTTCAGCCAATGACGACTCAGGTTACAACTGTTCAGCCAATGACAGGTCAGCTTTCTACCGTTATAAAACCGCAAGTATCGATTATTCTCGGATATGCAATCGAAAGAGAATTAGCGAAAAGTCACGGAGGCTGGAAATCCAATACTGTCGCAGAAGGTTATGTTCTGTTACTATAATAATTAGCGTTAATTGTAAATAATATTCAAATAAATTCAATTTGTCATCTCGTTTTTCAATGTCTAATTTAATTTCAATGATATCTCTGTAGGTTCTTATGGCCTAGCAAGGTCAATGTGAACATCTGTTCCTCGGAAAAAATCAATACTTTCGCGTCTGCGCACATCTCACAACATACAGGACATTCGTCAAGGTCAGATACAAAGAAAATTAATAATATCAAGTTAGAAATATGGTCCAGCATAAAAAGTCGTATGAAACTCGCCTATAATGGTAATTAAGAAGCTCGTATGAAAATTATGAAACTCGCTTGCGCTCGTTTCATAAATATGCATACTCGCTTCTTAATTACCTTCATTATATGCTCGTTGCATAATGTACTATTACCTCGTAATTTATATTTTCAAATCATTAATCAATTACCAAAACTGTTGTTGAAACATCCCGAGTAACATTGTGTTGAAATTATTGCCAAATGTTAAATTATTGGGAAATGGCTTACCTTGCCGCTCGAACACACTAACAATGTAGAAAATAACACTGCCAAAAGAGTAACGTCGCGTTACCCGTCCTTTCTTGCTGAACTTGTTGCTAAATTGACAGAAGAAGAGGCTGATTGCGAGGACTAACATAGCTGTCAGAGTAGCCAACCATAATCCTAGGCTAAAAGGGGAGGAGAAACTGCTCCACGTAGTGTCGAAATTGTCCTCCTTTCGAACAATTACTATAGTCCTGAAATAAGAGCGTCGGTTAAACGGACATGTAACATCTGTATTCTATTACATTAATACTAGGGCATTCGGAAAGTATTGGCAACATAGTTACTGTTTCACACTAAATTTATTTAGGTTACTTTCGGATTACATACTTCTTTTCATTTCATTATGTCCTATGGAATAATATTTTGGGGGAATTTTGCAGACAGTAAAAATATATTCTTATTGCAGAAAAGAGCAATTAGAATAACAATATCTGGAGCAAAGTCTAGAGAATCGTGTAGACCATTTTTAATTAGAGATTCTGACTTTAACAAATCAGTACATATCGTCGTTGTTCATGCTATAACTCCTATGTTCAAAATATAATATTTTTCAGTAGGAAGAAAAAACAAATTTATTCATTCTATGGCAGTCGTACATAGGAGACTGTGAATTCTTAGATTTTCTAAACGAAAAAATATAATTACATATAGGAGATTTTATTATTTGCTGTATTACTATTTAAGTTATTTAATAGAGCAAAAATCTGAAAATCGATAAATATGTCACATAGGAGTTATTGCAGGAACAACGACGAACTCTTTAATAAATTTCCTCTTATCTAATAAAGAAAATTTTCCAACTAATTCAGCCATACATAATATAAATACCCGCAGAAAGAATGATTTTCATATATCATCATCAAACTCATCATGCTATCAAAGGGGAGTATGTCACATTCAATAGTCTTCCTGAAGAAATTAAAAATCATAACCAAAATCCGGTATTATTCAAGAAAAAACTAAAAATTACTTAATGTCTCACACTTTCTATTCTGAAGATGAATTCTTCACATTTCACAGTACTGTGTAAATATTTTAATACTATTAAATGGTAAACATATTGCATTGTAGGCTATAGTATGTTATTGTTATTAAGGTATTAATTCCGTATACATTTCATATTTTCATTTTTATATGTTAAACATAAGACTTGGACATGTTCTTAATTCTATGCCATAAAGCAAGTGTAATAATATTATGGAACGAATAAATCTGTCCGTGCGTCCACCCGTCCGTCCATCCGTCCATCCATCCATCCATCAATCCATCCGTCCATCCATACAGCAATCAAATATAGTCTCCTGCCATGCCAACAATACGTTGTCAAATTCTTGAAAGACGGCGGACTCCATCTGCAGCAGCATTTATGGATATCTCTCTCACTGATAAATCTAAAGCTCTTGATTGAAAGCGAATGCCTCGTTTCCACGCAATTTGTAATAGTTGAATATGGTTGGTAGTACTTCTCTCCCACAAGCTTCTTGTAATGCTCTAAAGCACGGAGTTGCGTGTTTTTCCCTTGCAACATGGATTTTTAATAAGCACCTTTGCTCGTACCTTTAGGACTGTATTGTTTGCTACAAATCAGAAACCGCCACTGTATTTACAAAACATGGCTACTTCGAGACTTTCAATATTGAAAATTTATTAAACAATGCTGCTATGTTACGTAGTACAAGATTCCAATGGTCACCACTAGGAGCACTGATTTACAATATTGTTGCCATTACTTATCGAATGTCCTAGTAGAAAAAAATTGAAGGTTTGGTGGAATTATTTCTTTCACCGATACCATTGGACATCCGTTGCCATGGAAATTCTTAACTCATCTTAATATATAAAATTGAATGTGGGTATGTATGTATGTATGTATGTATGTATGTATGTATGTATGTATGTATGTATGTATGTATGTATGTATGTATGTATGTATGTATGTATGTATGTATGTATGTATGTTCTCTATACAAATCTACACGCTTTGACCAATATGTGCCAAAGTTTGCACATTTAACCTTCATAACCAGGAGAAGAACATAGGCTACATTAAAATTGTGGAAATGGAAGTTAAGTTAATTAAAATTATAAAATATAAAAATAAATAGATCAAATCTTCATGCATAATATTAATATACAAAATCTTCTACAGTCAATTGTTCTTTTATTATTGTCTGTTGTATTCAACTTCACGAGGCCTTGGAAATTTTAACACGAAATTAAATTACATTGTTGTTACAGATCGCGAAGGCTAAAACTAGATAATTCATGCAATATCTTTACTGAGCCCAGGAACGTATTATGAATTTCTCAATGTAGTTGTACATAGTGAGCAGACTGTGTTGTATCCAACTGAATTCTTGAATTCTTTGAAACCACAAGGAGTGCTATCATATAAATTAATACTTAATACTAAATCACCAATAGTACTATTGTGAAATACTGACCCACCAAAATTATGCAATGAAACAAGAATTGGTGTGAAAAAACTCATTAAGAACGTAGTAACAGAAGTGACAATATTAACTGGCAAAACGAAAGAAGATGTTTTTATCCACGCATTCTTATGATACCCACCAATATGAGTTTCGATTTTAAGTAACAGCAATTTCAGTGAGACTAGCATTTGTAATGGTCATATTAAAATTAAGCTCAAGGACAGTCGCTCAAAGTTGCAGACATTAACTTAAAAACTCCGTGTTTTTCACATTCTCAACTATATTTTGTACAAAGAAGTAGGAAAAATAAAAGATTTTACACACATCAAAAAGAAATCCAATGATACTTTTGTCATATTGCTAGTGTAGTATGTGAATGTACATAAGCCGAATGAAAATAACACTGTCAGGTCAGATAGTAAAAATAAAAATAATATCATACGTCTCTCAAAATATTGTTGTTCATGTCCGAAAATGTGTTACTGCGAAATTATAACTGTATAATCACGTTAACAATGTAGTATGTTATGCGTTGTGGAAATAATCTCTTAATTTATATAAAAAAAACTGGTATATGTCTCTCAGAATATTAGTCTCTATTTTAAAAAATGACTTATTGCGAGTTTGTATTGTATCTGTATTCTGTGTATGAAATAAGAATTAATATAGGCCTAATATGTTCTGAATTTGTGAGATATAGTTTCTCAAGTCCTATTAAAAAAATAGGCATGCAGAAGTCAAGGGGTAAAAAATCTTCCAATATAAATTAAATGATATATGTATATATTGATTCTTTGGTACGACCAGTTTAATTTAAAAAAAAGAAGCAAAAAGAACAACTCGGGCAACGCCGGGTGTTTTCAGGTAGTATACAGTAAAATCACACCCTTAAATTGGCAAAACTTCATTTCTCACACTAGTTTATTAAACCGTGTCGGACTGTAAAGAAAACTACTATCGCAATGTCCATATTTTATATATTGTACAACATTATAGTATTGTGAAATTTTGGTTAAATTTAATTTTCCTACCAATTTTTTTTTCTATTGGTCTATTAAAATTATAACATATAGCCTATTAACCTGTTGTATCCTATAGGATACATTGTGAATTTAAGGGTTAGCGCGCGCGCGTACACGCACAGACGCACATACACACAGACCAGAATACAGGATATAAGCCGTACACAAAAAATATAAATACATATTTAAATACAACTGCATAACCATTACTATTAGAAAACCAAATGGGTTTCAGAAAAGGACGCTCCTGCATTGATAACATAGTTGCAATTAATGAAATCTATTTCTCAGATAATCTCCATAAAACGACAAAAAGTAAGTAATATACACATAGCCTATTAGTAAGGTAACTTCTACAAAAATTTGTGGCTGTTGGAATATTTTAATCCGCTACTGCTAAACTTCTACTTAAATCTAAATAAGATGGGTAATAATCTATATATATATATATATATAATTTGAACTGGTAATGGAAATTACGGGAAAATGGCTGAACGGATTTTAATAAATAGCCCCTCATTTTGAAGCTTGGAACCAAAAGTTTTTCGGAAAAGTAGTAGTTTTCAGTGAAATGTCAATTTTCCTACATAATTTTCCTATTTTCCAAACTCCATCTGTTGTCAGTTTTGAGAACTAATTTTATCGAATCACGGCCGACTTGATTGAATTTCAGAACAAAACACAAACTACAATAAACAATAGGCTATTACACGAAGGCCATGACCTACACGATTGCCGACATATTTAGAGCTCAATTCAATTTGTTATTAAAAACTGATTCTGCAGTGTATAACAATTTTCTGAGTACAGCTGTGTATTGGATATTCAAATCTACGAAACTTGAGGTGGTTTGATGATATTGTTATCATTAGAAATTAAATATTATTATAGTTAATTTCATGATGCATCTATTTTTCATTAATTGTACATAATATTGATGGTATATTGATGACATGAAAGTGAAACGTTTTGAGGTTATGTAAGTAAATGTAGAGAATATCTTAATTTAGATCTTCATTTCTATAATTTACTGAGTGGCTGCTATATATAACTACAAAACTTAAGTAAGATAATAATACTGTTATTAAAAATCAAATATTTTTATACTTATTAGCCCAGTGGGGTTGTGTCTTTTTCATATATTTAATGGCGGTGTAATGTAGATATTGATATGTGTCATTGTCTTCAGTATTGGCTCGACAGAGCGCAAAAATTACAGTTCCTAAGGAAAGATCAAAAGGTATTACTTACTGATGAAATAAGAGGCCTAGAAAATTTTGTAGTCTCCAGATCATTTCAGCAAGATCTCTTAGTAGGATAAAATGATTTTACGCTCTACATTTCAAGTTCTACATGCAGCAGCTATACGAAAATGCTGTTGTTCGAAAGCTTAGCAAACCTGACATTTTTTTAACTTTCGCCTACAATCCACAATGACCTGAAATAGCTACTGTTATCGTCCTGACATTGATATTTGCGTTTTCGCGTTGAAACTCAAAAACTGAAGTTGGATAGATTCAAGAGAAAGTATTTGGCCTAAAAAATCCATTCAGAGGGAGTATGTTTCATTATTATGGAAGCAAATAACTACTAAAAAGACAAGTATTCTTCACTGAAAATAAATCTGAAAAAATTTTATTTGAACGTCTAACGAACTTAGTTTGCAGCATCATTTGCTGCACAAGCCACTAGTTATGATAAAAAGCTAAAATTTAATAATTGCTTTATTGGTACCTTTACAAACGTCTGGTAAGAATTTCAGAAATATAGATAAAAATTTGTAGCATTATCATACTTCAAGACAGAACCCCCTTAAACGCTATGAATGCTGAAAAGATTAGATGTCATAAGATTTTCAAATCGAATGTCTCAAAATCAAAATAACAACTGTACTGAGAACAGAAAGTAATTGACCCGGCCACATGGACTGTTATCAGAGTTTCGTATTGAATGTCTTACCTTGAATCTAAAATAGGGTTGAGAAAATCGATTGCTTCTGCTCGTTTGGAGTCCATAAGGAAGTCAAGACAAGACGCATCCACCTCATTCCTGGTCAAAGCCCCCATCACCCCTGTCCACGCTCCCTCCTTCAGCAGCCCGAACGAATCGTTTTCGTGAGAAATGTAATCGGATCTGTTAATAAAACAACAAATTTCATTTAATCCAGTTTTCAATACAGGAGGCTCGTTCACATCGTCACACAACAATGAATCTTCTCACCTTTTTCTTGGCCATACCAGTTACAAATTAGATATAGAGGTATATCTACCTTACTTACCAACTTGGCGTGCGTTTCATGCTCGGTTTTAAACTACAGCTTCGCGCCAGGGAGTTAGCCTTATGTTCATGAAAAAAGCTATGAGATAATAATAATAAAAAAATAATAATAATAATAATAATAATAATAATAATGTTTATATACAAGAGACAGAAAAAGACAGATATATGGACAGTCTTTGTAAAAAATAACAAATCGCTCTCTGATAAAAAAAAACACAAAGGAATTGTGCGGTTTTCAAATATCACGAAAGATCTGAAAGCCCTCTAACTTAATTAAGAAATTTATAAAAGAATAATATTACAGCTTTGTTAATAAAAGGATACTGTTTATTCAGGTAGAACCAATTACAGACATTCAGATATGATCGCTATTTTTTTTATTTATTTATGTATTTATGTATGTACTTATGCATTTATTTATTTCTTTATTTATTTATTTACTTACTTATTTATT